>NW_021821151.1:0-100273 GCF_901001135.1 Rhinatrema bivittatum | reverse complement strand
AGAGCGGAACCTGGCTGCGGACCCGGATGCTGACATCAGACTCTTCAGTGTATAAAAGCAACAGGTCTCCTCGTAGTCTGAGTACTCGCTGCTGATTCCAGAATTGTGTCTTCGTGTGTCCTGTTTCCTGTGGTTCTCGGTTCCTGTTCTCCTTGTTCCTGTTCGTCTATGTGTTGGACCTACTTTTGGATTTGACCATTGCTAGGCCTGATTATTCTTCAGCTTCTCTCCAGCCCCGGACTTCCGCTACGCCTGACAACTCTTCGGATTCTCTCCAGCCCCGGACCTCCGCTACGCCTGACTACTCTTCAGCTTCTCTCCAGCCCTGGACCTCCGCTAAGCCTGACTACTCTTCAGCTTCTCTCCAGCCCTGGACCTCCGCTAAGCCTGACTATTCTTCAGCTTCTCTCCAGCCCCGGACCTCTGCTAAGCCTGACTACTCTTCAGCTTCTCTTCAGCCCCGGACCTCTGCTAAGCCTGACTACTCTTCAGCTTCTCTCCAGCCCCGGACCTCTGCTAAGCCTGACTTTTTCAGCTTCTCTCCGGCCCCAGACCTCCGCTACGCCTGACTACTCTTCAGCATCTCTCCAACCCCAGACCTCCGCTATGCCTGACCACTCGCCTGCTTCTCTCCAGCCCCGGACCTTTTGCTACACCTGACCACGCCTGCCTTCTCTATGCCCTGACCATTGCTTTGATCGACTATGCCTGCCTTCTCTGTGCCCTGACCCTTGCTTTGAACAACTACACTACAGACTTCTCTGTGTCCAGAGTTCTACACTACTTGCCACAACTTCCACTTGCCGCCAGCTCCAATCCTCCAATCCTCACCAGCTCCAATCCTCACCTTGCCTATTCTCTGGATGTGGACTTACAAGGCTTAGGCCTTCCTTTGCTTGTGCTCCTCCACTACTTCTTGTTCTTTTGGTGCCCGAGTTCCAGTATCGAATCCTGTCCAGGATAGAACTACGCCATCTACCAGCTGCTGTCTCTGGGCTGAACCACCTTCCATCCTTAGCTACCTCTGAGGCCCATCTAAGTCTTGCTGGCCCCGGCACCCAAAAGCTCAACCCGAGGGGAGCAAGGACTGGTATAGGTGAATCTCCAGCACCCTCTAGCTTCAGCCCACTCCACCTGCTGATGGTGGGGACCCATAGGTCCTTGCCTACGGGTTGCGTCAACCCCACCTCAGCCCAAGGATCCACCTCGGACGCAACAGTTGCTTTTCTCTACAACATTCATGTCTTGTTAAATCTTTTACAATCAGATCTGGTTTATAATTATAGTGCCTCAGAAGAAATAGTTGCATATAGCATAGTTCAAATTGTTTTATTTGTTGGATTCTTTATGTGCCATAGTATAATATTACAACCTTAGCCCCCATTATTTTCCATTATAAAGCAATTTAGGCCTAGATTAATCAAAAAGCTATAAATAAAGCAGAATTGTGGCCATTACCATCTGCGATAAAAAAGGGCTGTGGTTAGGAACATTTTTGATCTACCACATCATGTAGGTAAGTTGCGCAACTCATTATACTTTATTGCGATCCACAATGCAATATCGTACTGTGCGATGCAATAGTGCGTTGCGTGTCATTTTATGCGTCGCACATTATTTTCTTTATATATAACGGCTTCCTGCAGCTGCCACTTTGAGGGTGTGTCAGGCATGGGATAGAGAGGAGAGGAGGTGAGTTGTTGGAATTTAGTGGAGTTGGAGTAGGAGTTTAGTGATTTCTGAGTGCATTGCCCATTGTTTTATTTTATCATCTGTTTACCTTTACCTTTGTCTCTTGACTTTGCCTGTTTATGCAGGTTTTTGTAAGTTTGTCCAGTTTTTCTGTTTGTCTTTGTGTGATGGGGAGGAGTGGTGGTGGTGGTGAGGAGGGTGGTGTGGTGAGGAGTGAGGACCTGGAGGGAATGGAGTGTGAGAGGCATGGGGAAAGAGGAGAGGAGAGGAGAGGCAAGAGTAAAGGAGGAGGGCATGGTAGAGAAAGACAGAGCGTGCAGAAGGGGTTAGAGTTGGCAGGGCAGATGCAGGGGGGAGGAAGGGAGGGGAGTGGGGAGTGGGAGCAAGAGTGAAGAAAGTGACATCTCTCCAGAAGTAGAAGTGGCATCCAGATCATCTGGCAGCCATGCAGCAGGGCAGATTCATCTTAATGCGTTTAAAGTTCAGCTTCAAGGACAATTACATGACCATCACTGGGGTTCTCAAGAACTACAACCTGCTGTTTAGAATAGGGATGTGCAGAAGGAAAAAATTTGTAGGGATGTGCAGCCAAAACGTTTTCGTTGCATTTGGGGTACGTATTCGTCGGGGGTCATTTCCGTTGCATTCGGACGTATGGCACATCCGATACGTCGATATGTGATTCGTTTTCCGGTTCCCATTAAAGTCACTAGGGGAAGGATTTCCAGCCTATTTTTGGCTGCAGAATTGGGGCTTTATTATCAATTTTTGATGAAACTTCTGGGGAGCAATCATCACAACAACAAAAGAGCTCCAAAGTATTTAGACTGTGGCAAACTGGCATGAATAGCCTAAGGCACTGTAAAGGTGCAAAAGGGTACCAGAAGTGGCAAGAGTGCTTTAACAGAGGAACAAAGCAGCAGTGAGAGTGTCAAAAAAACACCACAGCTTCAAAAGAGAGCACCGATAACAGATGCATGAACCATCAAAGGCAGCACGACAGGCAAAGCGGCAAGACAAGTGGCATTGACATCCTACAGCACAATGAAGGGGGAACATAGCAAGCAGAAAGACTAGCACCAACACACTGAGGAACCATGAGAGTGGCAAGAACACCACAAGGAGTTAAGTGAGTCATCTGGTGTATGGCAGCAAGGCAGAGTGGCAGAAAGCTGATAGGGGCAAGACAGGCTGGCAGAGTGGAGGTAGTCTGGTCCCTGTAGTTTTGATAGGGGAAAGACAGGCTGGCCCAGGAGAGAGTTCCCTTTCCTTTGTGCAGGAAAGGCTCCCTAGAACGGGTTCACCCCTAGAGTGGGGTGTTTCCGTTGGCGTCTAGTGAATACCCAGAAGTTACTGACTGTACTTACACACTTCAGCTGATGACAAAGGAACTTGAAGAGCTCTCAGAAATAAGAAAACTGCTACTCAAGTCCAAATCTACAATATCAACCTATGTTGACTTTGTACCGTACAGTGCCTCTGAAAACAATGGGAACACAGAGGATGAACTAGAGTACAACTACCACCAGTTTTCTATAGCACTAGAAACATTAATGTAGCAACTAAGAAACATCTTGGGAAAATGGCCCGTATTATGAAGGTCATGAAAACTATATCCTAGCTCCAAGCTGGACAGACAGGCACAGCGTTAGAGGGCGAGCCTTGGTAGGGACGTAAGACCTGGACGGACAGGCACAGTGTTAGAGGTCAAGCCCTTGTAGGGAAGTAAGGCCTGCATGGACAGGCACAGCATTAGAGGTCAGGCCCTTGTAGGGACATAAGGCCTTGACAGTGGACGGATAGGCACAGCATTAGAGGTCAAGCCCTTGTAGGGATGTAAGGCCTGGACAGACAGGCACAGCGGTCGAGGACAGAGGTCAATCCCATCTAGCGACATAAGGCTTGGACAGAAAGACAAAGCAATTGAGGTCAAACACTTGTAGGAACATAAGGCCTGGACTGACAGGCAAAGCAATTGAGGTCAAACACTTGTAGGAACACAAGGCCTGGATGAACAGGCAAAGCAATCGAGGTCAAAACACTTGTTGGAACACAAGGCCTGGACTGACAGACAAAGCAGTCGAGGACAGAGGTCAATACCACCTAGGGACATAAGGCCTGGATGAACAGGCAAAGCAATCGAGGTCAAACACTTGTGGGAACACAAGGCCTGGACTGACAGGCAAAGCAGTCGAGGACAGAGGTCAATCCCACCTAGGGACATAAGGCCTGGACTGACAGGCACAGCAATCGAGGTCAAACAGGGATAAGGAACAGAAGGGACTTTAAACACTGTCAAATTGACATGAAAAACATCAGCCAATCAGCAACGAGGAGAAGGTTAGCCAATCAGATCGCAGCAAAATGACTTAGGTAAAAAAGGACTTAGGTAAACAAACTCCACTCCATCTCATTATTTAAGCCATATGGAGACAAACTGTTCAGAGTGTAAATCCATTTCTGCTCTTTCCGAATTAAAATTTCAGAAAAATTGCCTCCCTGGGAGGAGAGATGAAACAACATCGATGACAAAAAATTTTAAACACGAAAGAGAATGAGATGGAGAAACCCAGTGATTAACTAAAGGAGCATTCTCTCAGAGGATTTTAATGTTAGAGTGATGTTCTATAATACGTGTCTTGATCATCCGTGTTGTTTTACCCACATATAGTTTCTGGCATGGGCAAGTGATAATATAAACCACCCACGAGGATGTTCTTTACCTCCTCAGGTACCACGGGTGACCTGCACAACTCGCCAACATCAAGACCCTTGGCAATAAATTCAGCAAAACCAGAGTTGGTCTTTAACTTATTATCTCGCTAACTTTCAAATGTAGAACTGGAGGTTTTGGAGAAGGGGTTATCTTTTTTCCAACTGTTCCATTTGATGACTTTGATATACAAATTCATTTATATAGTTTTTTCCGAATGTTAAAGTTGAAATCATTTTTTTCCGATTCATCTCCTTCTCAAGATGGATCAATTGCATATAAAAAATCTAGATGGATTCCTCCGGGCCCTTTGACCCGGTTCTTGTTATATTTGAAAAGTTAGTTCAATTTGAAATTGAGACACAAAAACTTAACCAACGTTATTTGTTTTTTAATTTATCTAGAGAGGAAAGGTTGGCCACCAGATCCCTGGCAAATGACTCAAACATTGTGATAAAACCTGCAGACAAGGGGGGGTGGGATAGTAATTTTGGATAAATCTTCATATGTGGAGGAGGTTACATGTCAATTATGTGATTCATCTTTTATTGCCCTGTCCCCTCTGATCCTACTGCAATATTGAAAAACACGATTAACAAATTAGTGCAAGATGCAGTGGACCGTAAATACATTACCACTTGGGAGGCTCAATTTTTGGTAGTTGATTTTCCGGTCACTCCGGTTTTCTGCATCCTACCTAAAATTCATAAATCTCTGCAAAACCCACCAGGCCGCCCCATCGTGTCTGTGTAGGAGATGCTACAAATGAAGATGACTTGCCAGCTGGAGGTAGTCCTGATGTTACTGTTCGATCTTCCCGACTCATGTTGGAGCCTGTTTCCTCCCTCGATGAGTCATTTTGGTCCTCATTCTTATTAAACAACACCTTTAATAGTCCTTTCTGGTTTACTTTTCGCCATGGCAAGAATCTTCGCGACTTGTTGCTTCATTCTGAACATCGACCTAGTATCACACAGTCTCATGTCTCAGGTCACTGTTCTGTGTCCACTTGCATTAACAATGTCTTCTTTAACATATTCTAACTCCAATAAAATTTTTCCTTTACGTGGCACCTCTGACTGCACTTCCTCGGGGGTTGTTTATGTTATCACTTGCCCGTGCCAGAAACTATATGTGGGTAAAACAACACGGATGATCGAGACACGTATTATAGAACATCACTCTAACATTAAAAACCTCTGAGAGAATGCTCCTTTAGTTAATCATTGGGTTTCTCTATCTCATTCTCTTTTGGAGATTGGATTTAAAAATTTTTGTCATAGATGTTGTTTCACCTCCTCCCCTGGGAGGCAATTTTTCTGAAATTTTAATTCGGAAAGAGCTAAAATGGATTTACACTCTGAACAGTTTGTCTCCGTATGGTTTAAATAATGAGATGGAGTGGAGTTTATTTACCTAAGTCCTTTTGCTGTGATCTTGATTGGCTAACCTTCTCCTCGTTGCCGATTGGCTGATGTTTTTCATGCCAATTTGACAGCGTTTAAGTATAAGTCTGTTCCTTATACCTGTGAGCTCCCTGTGAACCTACATAACTATGGACATAGGTATGTCATTCTTTATGTATTATATCGGCTTTACCCATTTGTTAGTCTCATTTTTAGCATAACTTGTTTCTATGTATTTGTTTACAGATTGTTGTTAAAATTTGCTGTCCCTCCCGATGCAGCCTTACGGTGAAACACGAGGTTCATGTCGGTGGACCCTTCCAAAGACATATGCATACAGTGGAGTTGCCATCTTTGAAATAGTTAATCTTAATTGATGAAACTTTACATGTGGACCAATAAACTTTTCTGCACTTATTTTCTCGTGTACACTATTGCCCAGGCCATATCCCGATGCAGCAGAATAAAAAGGACTGGAGAGCAGGTAGCCCACCACTATGTGACATAAAGGCCCAGCTGAAAAACAAGGTGGTGAATCATAATAAATATCTGCATTAGACTGGAAGAGGAGTCCTTTACCCCATTGTGAAAACCCCCATGGAGGATTGCCTGATTGAACAGCTGGGGCTGGATGTATTCAAGGGGATTGTCAAAGGCCTGAGCACCACCAGAGCCAGGGCTGGTAAGTTCACCTTACCTATAAATGTCAAGTCTGCTACAGATGTCCGCATATTTTGGCATAAGGTGCTCAGGTTGATTGATGCAAAGTGCACATCTTACGCCAAACAGTATGCGTACTTCATAGCATTCATACTTATGTCTTCGTCTTTGTTTTCACAGATATCGCCCTGGAACCTGCCAGTCCCAGCTGTAAAAACCCAGGGATCAGCAGCACAACCCTAGGGACCAGCAATGCAGCCCCCAACTTTCACTGACTCTTCCAGATGGATGCCAAAATCAGTGGAGTGATGAAGAGGAGGAGGAGGAGCAGCAGCAGTCACCGCAAGAACATCTCCTGATGCTGGCACACCTAGAATCACTGGCACCACTCAACATTAGATTTAATCTGTCTGGCTTCATAGAGGACTCAGCCCTGACATGGGAGAAAGGTCAGCTGTCCCCACCTATTTTCTGCATGCCACATTGGCAGAAGGAAGCAGCAGACACCCAGCAAGTTCAGCTCACCAGCCCAGTCATGCTGGCTTTGGACTGCCAGACAATGCCTCAAATACCAACCACTGCACTAGCAGCACCAGCATCAATGGAGCAGACAATGCATGAGATGCTCAATCGCATGGAAAGGAGGCATGGCATCTACCTCCACCACTTACAGGCAGAGCTGGTGTGCTTGAGGAGGGCTCAGATCAACCATACTCAGGCCCTGTGGGATCACACAGCAGACCTTATGCAAGGCCTAACCACTGTGGCAAAATCCATAAATAACATGACAAATGCATTGATGCAAATTCTTCAATGCTTGCCAGAGCCTCCATCTGTGCTTTCCCCAGCTTCATAGGAATTGACTCCATGCAGCAGTCTCCATCTATCTGAACAGGCCAGGTATAGGCCATCCAAACAGATGCCATGCCCAACACAAAAGCACACAGATGAAAAGGGCGATGAGGCCACAATATTCAAAAGAAACCAAGGGTAAGAAAACTTGCCAAAACAAGCCTGGCTGGTCCTGACTACAGAATTCCTGTACTGGCTAGATTGAAGAAGCCTGCTGGGCCCATCCTGACTACAGAGTTCCTATGCCGGCCTGCTGACAAGGGTGGTCTACTGTCTGCCTGTGTTGTCCTGCTACTTATTGGTTATGCCCTCCTCTATGCTCTGCCTGTAGTCCTGCCTCTTTGATGCGATCTCCAGTCACGGTCCTGTTGGTGTCTCATCTCATCTCATCCTCTAGCTATATCCATGCTGCTATGTCATCTCCTGGGGCTCCTCCTTCCATGCTGCTGTATCATCTCCTGATCCTTCTAGCTCCATGCTGTGTGCTCCTGTTCTGATCCTGATGCTTCCACCTGTACTCTCTGGTCCTGGTGCTGTCTGCTACTCGAACTCTTTTATTGTGGCCCTTAGGCTATCACCTTTGAGTGCACTCTTTCAACATGTACTGTCTGGGCCTTTGCTTGTCATCACATACTTGTACTGGCATTAGCTCTAACGTGAGAGTATATTGTAGCTATTGGGTTGCCACTTCCACTTTCTAGGTTCCTTGCAGTAATCATGATTTTGCAAAGGATAACATCTTAATAGTGTATATGTCATGTTGCCATTTTTAACAATGTATATGCATGTCTCAACTAAATGTGATGGTCATTTCAGTTGCAATGTCATGTGCTATTTGATATCTTATCCATACAGAATGTGATTACCAAAGATGTTGATTTGCTTTGATTTTGATGACTACACATAATTTTTAATAAAGTGGTCAATTTCTGTTTGTGTCATTGAGTGTTTTTTTGTCTTAAGGATCATTAGCTAAAAGGTTTGGGACCCGTATGAAATTACATGCTAGAGTGCCATTGGTCATTCCAACTAGGTATATTTCTCACATTCAAGACCAAATGGCCTAGACCAAAACAAAAAGCTCATCGTATGATCCCAAGGAAGACAGCAAGAGCAAAACAAGAAACTCCTTACTGTGGAGCTTCCCAAGTGGCTTATGTTGCCTTCTCTAGAAAGCATACTCTTAGCTAACTCTTGGATACATGGATATGTATATGAGATGGGCACTATCTAGCCAGTGTTCACCTCCATATGCTTTCTAATGGAATAGATGTAGAAATGCTTGGCTAGAGGTGCTGGAGCAATATCTTCACTCTTTTGGTAAGCCATAGCTTGTATAACTATGCTAATGTCATAGTGCAGCTATAACACATCATTGGCCTCTTCCACTGTGAAGGTCTATCTTCTCTGACCAAACCATGGGCCTTCTCTATGGGTCTAGCACCTAATGCTGTCATCACATAAGTCTTTGGCAGAAGCTTACTAGAAAATTACATAAAGCACTAGGTCTTGTTCAGAGCAGAAATTTGCAGCTGCAGGTTTCAGACCCAGAGAGTATATAGTGTACATGCAAATCTTGTGTGGAATTAGATGATATGACACTAATCACTCCACAAGAGATTACTTTGGGACCCTTACTTGTGTCCTCACTTCACTTAAAAGGCACTCAATAAAAAAGCTTTTTGACGTCTGACAGTTTAAAAAATGTCATCTACTTGCAGCCTACTAAAACACTCTGCACCCAAAGGATTGTTTGCAGGATTTCCTTCGGACCCGCTTCACTCTTGCAGCATTGCCTCTCCGGACCTACCAGGGGTACCCGCTCCTCGGGGACCTCATTCTCGTTCTCTATTTCAGATTACAGAAGGGAACCGGTACTTGTTCCTCGAGGGCCCATGTTCCTAAACGCTCTGAAGATTCTCCTTGCCCAGAAGCTATCGCAGGTACAGACATTTGTGAGTTATTATTTCAGACTACAGATAGGAACCGGTACTCGCTCCTCGAGGGCCTTTGTTCCTGAATACTCTGAAGATTCTCCTTGTCCAGAAGCTATTGCATGTATAGACATTTGTGAGTTACTATTTCAGATGGTATATAGGAACCGGCACTCGATCCTCGAGGGCCTATGTTCCTGAAAACTCTGAAGATTCTCTATTGACTAGAAGCTTTTCCAGATACAGATTATTGTGAGTGACCACCGTGCTCTCAGAGCTTTCCCTGGAACCAGGTACTCACTCCTCGAAGGCCTAACCCTTTCCAGCTACTGAGGTATCTCAAGACCTTATGTAAGTTATCATCATCTAGTACTGGCTATGTATATCTGCATACCCTGTCTATTCACTATCTACAGTCTCTTTGCAGCTCAGCAACCTGGGAATTGCAGTTCCAGTATCTGAGAGACTTCAGCCTTGCCGGGCATACCAGCTCACTACTGCCACCTCTGGTGGTTATACTACTTATCTAATAAAAGAACTATCTGTGTCTGTCTCCATACTCCAGCCTAGCCAGTGGTCCCTCTCGGGACTTCCTCCTAGGGGCGCTGTCATCTGCCATTGGCCCAAGGATTCACCTATTTACTTTCTGTCCAGCTGTGCACCATCTCCAGTACTCCGCTGGTACAGATTGTCAACTCTGCAGTCTACATCCTAACATATTGCCATTCCTTAGCAGACCCATAGGAGGCAGCTTACTACATATTGCTACTCCTCCCCTTTGGGGAGGGGATTCTATCAGACTGCTATTCTTTCTGCTAGTTCCTCCCAACCGCATAGCAGATCTACAACAGATTGCTAACTCCGTCTACGGAGTGCAACAGATTGCTAACTCCTCCCTTTACAGGAGTATCCAGCAGCAGATCTACAACAGATTGCCAACCCGCTATCAGAAATCTAACAGATTGCTAACTCCTCCCTTTACAGGAGTAACCCGCTAGCACAATTATAACACATTGACTCCCATTCCAGTTCCTGGAGGTTCCTGTTTCTGATTCTATGTTCTGACCCGCTGGACCTGAGACCCACGCTTGTCCCTGGACTACGAGATTTGCTGCCTGCCTTGACCCATGCTTGACCCTGGACTACGAGATTTGCCGCCTGCCCTGATCCATGCTAGTATCTGGACCACGTGCTCTGCTTCCTGCTACTGCCATGCCATACCAGGACCATGAGACACTCCGGATCCGAGACCCCACTTAAGTCCAGCCGGCCCCGGTACCCAAGGGCTCAACCTGAGCGGAACGAGGGCTGGTAGTGGTGAAGCCCCAGCGGAGTCTCGGCCTCTCTCCCACCTCACCAGCCAATGGTGGGAACCTGTGGGACTCCTCCCCATAGGTAGTGCCAACTTCCCCTTGGCCCAAGGATCCACGTTCCTAACCCATATTTTTGACACACCATGGGTATATACACGCGGACATTGCAGCTTTTAAAAGTCTGCATTGCTCGTGCATGGCCCACATAAATACGTATGTGGGCATTTTTGCACAAGCAATGCTTTTAAAATCGACTTCTATGTTAGTATTCCAAGGAGCCATTTTTTAAAAGTATTACTAAAGTAGTTGACTAAGCTGCACTATAATTGTGGCCAAATACAGAATCCTTTTATTAAGTACACACATTTTCTACATTTTAACAAAATAAATATACACAGTTAAAGTATGGCATGACTGAAGTGTTTCTATGTGTGTTTATTTACATTTCTATATTCTTCTCTTAAGTTTATGAAAGGCCAAATGTTATTAAAAATTAGGGATGTGAATCGTTTTTCACGATTTAAAACAATCGTCAGATATATTTTAAATCGTCAAAAATCGTTAAGAGTCGCGATACAATAGAAATTCCCCCGATTTATCGTGAAAAATCATAAATCAGGGGAGGGGGGAGGGCGGGGAAAACCAGCACAACAAAAAAAACCCTAAACCCACCCCTACCCTATAAAACGAATCCCTTACCTTCCCCCACCCTCCCGAACCCCCCAAATTTGGCTGCCATTCATTTTTAAAACTTATTTCACATTGAAATGTCTTTTTAAAATGTACTGACTGTTCCATAATTTTAATGGGGTTTACTTGGGGCTTGCCCAAATTATTATAAATTGTAGACTTTTTTTTAAAAATCAGTATCTGCTTTCCAATGAGCCATACTGGGCCGAGACCACTGTTAATTCCTGTTATTATTTTAAAAATTCAAAATAAAAGTGAGCGTTACATAGGGCCGGATTTTAAAGGCCCTGTGCGCGTAAATCTGGCCGGATTTACGCGCGCAGGGCATTTGCGCGCCGGCGCGCCTATTTTGCATAGGCCGCCGGCGCGCACACAGTCCCGGGACGTGCGTAAGTCCCTGGGCTTCGTAAAAGGGGTGGGGGAGGGGGCATGTCCGGGGCGTGTCCGGGGTCAGGGGTGGTTCGGGGCGGGACCTGGGGCGTGGCGCCGGCCCGGGGGCATGGTCGAGGCCTCTGGACCAGCCCCCGGGTCGGGTGATGGCGCGCAAGCAGCCCGCTGGTGCGCGCAGATTTACGCCTGCTGAAAGCAGGCATAAATTTGCCAACAAAGGTGGGGGGGGGGTTTAGATAGGGCCGGGGGGTGGGTTAGGTAGGGGAAGGGAGGGGAAGGTGCGGGGGGGTGAAAGAAAGTTCCCTCCGAGGCAGCTCCGATTTCGGAGTGGCCTTGGAGGACCAGGCAGCGCGCGCCGGGCTCGGCGCGCGCAAGTTGCACAAATGTGCACCCCCTTGCGTGCGCCGACCCCGGATTTTATAAGATACACGCGGCTATGTGCGTATCTTATAAAATCCAGCGTACCTTTGTTCGTGCCTGGTGTGCGAACAAAAGTACGCACTCGCGCAAAATTATAAAATCTACCCCATAATGTATAAAGTTGACATTGATACTTTCTGTTTTAGAAAGAAAGACCAGGAATCAGGAATGCCTTTGAATCCCATATCTAGCAAAGACATACTGTGTGACCTCAGAAAAATTAGGTTTTGATCTCATTGTGCCTCAGTTTAACCACCTGTAATTGTGAATAATAATAATAATAATAATAATAATAATAATCTTTCTTTTCCTTTATTGTTTTTTCTTCATCATGTAATCAACTTACAATGAAACAGACAGTACAACATCCACCCAAAAGTGACAGCTGGTATGTTCAGGGTGGAAAGAGGGTCAGTGATCACAACCCCATATATATAATTTGGGGCATTTAGATACAGTATTTTGAGCAAATCTAAAAGGTGTCCATTTGTTTTAAAGAAATACTGAGTCAGTTCTCACTACAATGAAGTACTGAGGGAAGACTTAGGAGATAATTTAAAGTGAGTTACGTGTGTAAATGTAACATATTATTGTAGCAATTTAAAAAAGTAATTTACGCACTTAGGTGATAACTTTTAAACAGGCACGCGGGCGCACATATGTGTGCATTCGTCGGCCCATGCCTAGGGACATGGCCATTTTATACATACAATAGACCTCTAATGTCGTCCTCTAACTTTCGATTTGAGAAGGGAACCAATCTACCTATGTGAATAACACTCAATTCCCACACCTCTTAATATAAACCATTATCTGCGCATTCCTAATAGACCATCATAATAGGCGTCATTGTGTGGCAATCCATGCCAGTCAATCACTCTGCCTTATATTTAATCATAGGTCAGTCCATAATACTTTTTAAGGATTTTTTAGTGCTGTAGTGCTTCGTGTATTTAAATTACTTAAAATGTCCACTCTGCTATTAACACCTTTAACCAAGCATTTATATCTTCTTAGTACTTGATACTTTGGTACTTAGCTTGTAGTTGCATGATCACAACTCCTGCCCACGTTTCTCCAATCGGATCATCCAGTAATGTGAACAGTACCACATTACTGCGTCAAAGCCCAACGCTGTACAGGTTTCGGACGGTGTCGTCCTTCCTCAAGGGCAAAGTCTGCGCCGCAAAAAAAATATCAGTCAATGCGGTAAACTGCTATTATCTCTCAAACACAACAGTATATCAGCTACTCACTCGTTACTGCTTTAACATGGCTCTCAGCGTTATTTTCGTACTTCTCTTCCGGTTTGAATTTCCCGCCTCCATTTTAAAGCCCCTGTGCATTGCGTACCGTCTACGTCACTTCTGGTGTCGGAATCCCCATTCACTGGTAACTTACCATCGCATTCTCAAAACCCCCTGTCGATACCTAGCGTGTTAACTGGAATTACAACGAATACCAATCGATAATGCCATTAAGTCCTAAAGGCGTGACAGTGCTCATGCGAAAGATCCATTGTTGTTCCCTTAAGTTTAATACAAAGTTAGGATCACCCCCTCGCATATTATCTGCAATCACATCTAATACTCGCCACTTAAGTTGTTGAAAAGTGTGATGTTGTTCAGAGCAATGAGCCACCATCGGGGCTAACATTTTGCCCGTGTTAATGCAACTGCGGTGTTCGATTAATCTAACTGGTATTTGCCGCTTCGTGCGTCCGATAATACAAGTTACAAGGGCACACTACAATGTATATTACCCTCGAAGTGTCACATGACGAATAATATCGTGCTTTGTGCACTAATCCATTTTATCTACCCATTTATCACCTTCGATGGCCTGACTGCACATGGAGCAATGTTTACAAGCCCAGTGTCCTTTCTGTTGGGTGGTATTACTCAATGTAACTGGTGACATAAATGAATGCATGACCAGATCTCCCACGTTTTTACCTCTGCTGTATGTAATCAGGGGGACCTTCTGAAAATGCTATGTGTTTTCAACACAGGCCAATGCTGATAAAAATTTTGGAAATTGCACTACTCTGATTCGAATACGGTAATGTGCACACTATGCGATTATCCTCGCTATCCTTCGGGGTATCAAGTAACAACCACTGCCGTTCCGCATTGTATGCTCTCTTATAAGCTTTCTTGATGTATTTCACTGGATACCCCCGTTCCAACAATCGTAACTTGAGCGCTGCAGCTTGTGATACATATTCAGTTTTAGTGCTGCAAATCCTACGAAGCCTCAAAAATTGGCCCATCGGTAGATTTTGCCGCAAATGATGCGGATGAAAGCTGGAATAATGGAGGAGAGTGTTTCTCTCACATTCCTTGCGATATAGTGTGGTGATAAAACTACCATTCTCATGCTTAATAGCAATGTCCAAAAAACTAATATCAGCACGGTCGAAAGTCATGGTGAACTGTAAGTGCTCGTCCAATGTATTTAGCCACCGGAAGAACTCCTGGAGACACGTTTCATCTGCATGCCAAATACAAAATACATCGTCGATGTATCTTGTCCAATGAGATACTGGACTGAACTCTGATTGATGATACAATTTGTCTTCCTCAAATTGGCGCACAAAGATTGGCCAAACTTGGAGCCATGGTAGCGCCCATAGCGGTCCCACTGATTTGTTTATACCACTGATTCTGAAACACAAAATAATTTTCACATAGGGCTAATCGCGCTATGGCCATTAGAAAGGATGTCGGAATGCGATGCGGACGTTCTCTACCATCCAAATACTTCTCCAAGATCTTTAAGGTGACTGACCTATGATTAAATATAAGGCAGAGTGATTGACTGGCATGGATTGCCACACAATGACGCCTATTATGATGGTCTATTAGGAATGCGCAGATAATGGTTTATATTAAGAGGTGTGGGAATTGAGTGTTATTCACATTTATAACATAAACATGTATATGCGCACATGTTATAAAATAGATTGATCACATGCACATGTGTAATTAACTTTAAATGGAGGGGAGTCACGTGATGCGGTGAGCCTGGTGAGATGCTCTCATCGGGCTCCGGGTGCTGATCCTCCAAAACCTGCCAATTTTAAGAACCCAGACCTCAATCCACGTGAAATAGGAGGAGCCTCGCTTGGCTAAAGGTTAGAGCATCTGGGCTGGCGAGTTGTAGTTGGCCGGAGATGTCTGTCAAGCCGCCGTGGAAAGATAAAATAAAAGCGAGTGGAACAGAGCCAAAGATGGCTGACAGCCGGATAGTGTTGGAGGGAGCGGGCCTGGAAGACGAGGCAGTAGCACAGCTGACTGCGGCAGTTGTTGTGGCGCTCAAATACAAAATCGTGGGCATAAGTGAAAACTTTACCGCGGTGAAAGAGTCTCTAGGAGATATTGGCCGGCGGATTGACATAGCGGAGGGCAGGATTTCGGTGGTAGAAGAGGATCAACAAGCCCTCACTGCCCGCGTTACAGAATTAGAGGCCTCAGTCAAATAGCAGACAGCAAACTCGAGGACCTTGAAAATCAGGCCCGCCGAAACAATTTAAAGTTTTAGGCATCCCCGAGGACGTGCAAGATGGAGTCTTACAGGTATTTCTAGCTGACTGGCTCCCAGGCACTTTAAATCTGCCTACCCTGGTAGGGAAATTGGATATAGAGTGCGCACATCGCCTGGGTCCCAGAAGGCTGGTCATTGCGCGGTTTCTTAACTAGGTGCAACGGGCGATCGTTCTCACTGCTTTCCAAAAAATCAAGGATTTGAGATACAAAGAACATAAAGTTTTCATTTTTCAGGACTTCTCATCAGCAGTGGTGACCAAGTGGTGTCTCTTTTTCAGTGTCTGTAATGACCTCTATAACCAAAACATCAGGTTTGCCCTGCAGTTTCCAGCTTTGCTAAAAATCTGGAAGGAGGGCAGGTTGTTCACATTTGAGGATCCAGCTAAAGCACCCATCCTGTCCTGCTTGAGTTGGAAAAGGGTCAGGGGACTCTGGTGATTTTCCTGGTATGCTATCACAATCCAAAGGGACTGTTTGATTAATTATGTGGGATGTTGTAAAATGGCCACAAGGGTCTGCAAAATGTTTCATTTTCTCATTTCACTGTCGGGGATGCAGATGATTACTGGCTGTTACTAAGTGGTATTGGTTAAGATAAATGTTTGCATGTTGTTACTGAATTGTTCTGGCATCCATTCTCAGGGGGGTCAGCACCCGAGTGCATACTCCACGGAACTCCCACCCAATTTCATCCGGGCAAATATGAGTATACTGTTATGTATGCTTGTTGGGGGAGGGGAGGGAGGGAGAGAGAGGGAGTTTTCATGGGGGAAGGGACAGTCTAATCGCAGCAGAGATGAGGGGTATTAGTTTAGAGTTCCTGGTTTGCCTTGGTCGGTGGTCCAGGCTGGGGAATCACTAGCCCACATGTGGAATGAGTATTTGGATAGTTACACCACTAGACTAGTTACTAGTTAGGTAAAGTACGGTATATATCTTGGAACGTGGGAGGCTCACCTATTAAGTGGCAAACAATACTGACTGCCCTTCAGAGGCAAAAAGTGGGGATAGCAGCCCTCCAGGAAACACACCTATCAGTAGCAGAAAGCCTCAAGCTGAAGAGACAATGGGTCAAACAGTGTCATTATACTCCGGCCTCAAGTCGCAAAGCGGCAGTGGCAATTTTGGTCCACAAGAACCTTAAGTTTGTTCTGGTGCAATAGATATCGGATGAAATGGGAAGATACCTTATATTGATAGGTTAACTACAGGGTCGGGAAGTAACACTGTGTGATATATATGCTCCTAACTCTTATACACACTCATTCTTCCAAGGCCTAGTTAGTAAGCTCATACCCATTATGAAAGGTCCCCTAATTTTGCTGGGTGACTTTAATTGTGTAAACGACCCTAGTATCGATAAATCTCACCCCACTACGATACTTCCTGATATGTCTGGAAAGGGAATTTCATATTTGTGTGCTGACCTTCAATTGCTTGATATTTGGCAGACACTAAATCAGACTGAACGTGGCTATACTCATGTTTCAAAGGTGCACTCCACTATGTCTAGAATAGACTATGTTCTGGTATCTACCTCTATGTTCTCCAGAATTCAGCAAGTAAAAATTGGACCCATAGAAATCTCTGATCACGCTTTAATTTGGGTAGATGTAGGAGATAACACAGGGGAGAATATGTCTAGACTATGGAGAAGATTCCCTAGCCATATGAGTGGGGATACCAAATTCCGAGAATTCCTGCAGAGCAAATGGAGTGATTATGAATGTCATAACTCCAACCACAAAAATGACCCTTGGCTATACTGGGCTACCAGTAAAGTGGTAATGTAGGGAGAATTACCTCGTATATGATAGCCCAATCTAAAGCATTGGTTAAAAATATACTTCACTTAAAATGACAGCTGGGGCAGGCTAAACGTAGGCTAGCTCAACAAAATACTCCAGAAGTTCAAGCTCACTATAACGACATATTGTGTACCTTAAATGCACTTTTACATGAGCGAGCACAAAAGATGCTACAGGCGGGGTGCATACATTTTTTCGATATGGGAATAAGTCAGGTCGCTTGTTGACCAGAATGATATGCCTGTCACGAGGATCTACTGTTATAGATAAGTTGAAAGGAGGGGATGGTAAACCCCTTGTACATGGGATGGAGATCTGTGCAGAATTTTGCAAATTCTATTCCTGCTTATATGCCGAGGATAGGGTGGGGGGTCTTCCTCAGGAGAAGGAATTTTTCCAAGGATTAAATAACTGCAAATTAGTGCACGACACCTGGAAAACTTGAACAGACCCATAGGGATAGAAGAGCTCAGGAGTGCTATCAACACCAGTAAAGCCAACAAAGCCCCAGGCCCAGATGGCCTCAGTGCTGAGATTATAAGTGTTTGGCCATCCAAGCTGTGGAGGACCTACTCCATTTTTATCAGGAGGCATAGTGGCGAGGGCACTTTCCTATGGATACTACCAAGGCTTATATCACGGTGTTAGAGAAGCCTGGTAAGGAGTTATCCTCCCCGGCCACATATCAGCCAATACCGCTGCTAAATTTTGAGGCCAAATTGTTTTACAAAATTATGGGAGATAGACTTAGTGCAGTCTTTCCCGATATTATCACCAACAGTCAAGTAGGATTTGTCAAAGGTTGGGCTATAAGTACAAATATGACCAAATTGATAATAGCAATGGAAGAATGCCAGAAAAAGGGTATGGCGGTGATGCTTGTAGGCTTTGACTCTGAGAAAGCTTTTGACAGGATGTCATGGGCGTATCTTTTCTCAGTTTTGAAACAATATGGCTTTATGAGGGAGATATTACAAAACATAGAAATGCTATACCACGACCCCAGGTCGGCGATTTTGGCTAACGGCCAACTCTCTCTCAATTTTAGGTTACATAGAGGTACAAGGCAAGGCTGCCCACTCTCTCCCCTTCTTTATATTTTATCAAGAGATCCCCTGCTCCAGAAGATTGAAGCAGATCCGTTGGTCAAGGGCTTTACGTAGAGAAGCCAGGAATTTAAGATATCTGCGTTTGCAGATGATGTTCTGGTCTTCTTGACTTCCCCCAAAGTTCGCTGGTGCGGTTCCTAATGCACCAGAGCCTCTTTGGGACCTTTGCGGGCCTAAAAATAAATGTTGATAAATCAGAGGCCATGGACCTGAGCGTTTCTGTAAAGGCGGATTGGAAGGGGGATTCCCACTGCATTGGGTGGACCGGACTATGAGATATCTGGGTATACAACTAACTAGGGATACCACCAAAATACACAATGCTAACATCCGACCGTTACTGAACAATATGGCTAGGAAGCTAAAAACTTGGGAAGCCCTCTCGCTATCTTTGACAGGAAAAATCCTTTTGTTAAAAATGCTTGAATTACCCCGATGGCTTTATATCCTACAGCAAATCCCTCTCTGGCTAACCATGGCAGAAATTAACGATATTAATGGGATGGTGCGGTGGTATATAGGGGGGGGGGGGGGCCACAAGGCTAGAATATCACTCAACACTTTGAAGTTGGACAGATCTCAAGGGGGTCTGGCTTGTCCAAGCTGGAGAGATTATAACTAAGCCTGTCTCCTAAGACATATACAAGACTGGTTGGCTGGTACGGGGAAATACACGCCAATTGAGTCTCTGGTGGAGTGGCTACACCCTATAGGCCTGAAACCCTTATGCAAATCCCTGGATCTCAGGTCCCCACCACATGCAAGCAGAATATGATCATTGCCTCAGGAGGAAAGCTTTGCAATTTCTATGTCTTTACAAATTGTGCCTAGGGAAATGTTTGACCCATACATTACCCTGTTTGGTAATCCCCAATTCCCACCAGGTTTGTCAGGCTTGATATTTCAGACTTGGCGTACTAAAGGACTGAAGAATGTGTATCAGCTTTTTGCCCCAGGGACAGGGGTCTTTTGGAGCTTTCTAGATCTTCAAGAATTATATGGGTTACATAAACATGAGTTTTTCGCTTACCTACAGGCGAGGTTTTATGTTAGCCTGTCATTTGGGGTCAAACTGCCCTGGGCCTTGTGGGACAGGCTAAGAGATATCCTCAGCCCAGGGAGTAGGAGAGGCTACTTTTGCTCCACCTTCTCTAGGACTTTGAAGAGTATAATAGACCAATCCGCCCTAAAGTCCATTCAAAATAAATGGGTACAACACGCTGATATTTACCTGTCACTGGCGGACATTGAACAAATCTTAGGAGAGTGTCATAAGGTAACCAAAAATGTTATCCTATGGGAGCTAGGGTTTAAAATTCTACACTGTATGTTTATCTCCCAAACCCAAATGTATGCGGCAAACCTTTGCGAGTCCGATATTTGCTTAAAGTGTCGTACACATAGTGGGACGTATCTCCATAGTTTGTGGGAGTGTGACTGTTGGCCTTATTTTGGGGGGAAGTTTTGGAGAGTCTAGGGAGGATATTGCATATACAGATACCCAAGGACCTTAAATTATGCTTGCTGCGCATCTCCTCGGAATCTCCCAAAAATTTGTCAGACTATGATCAACAGTTCCTGTTCAAAGGTCTGCTTATAGCAGTAGAAACCATTATGTCCATGTGGATTACAAATGAAAGGCCAACGGGAAGTCACTGGCACGCTCGACTAGTAACTTTACTTCAGCATGAACTCATGATGGCGCAAACCCAGAAGAAGGCAGTGCAGAATACTTGCTTTTTGATTTGCAACAGATTCTGGTGGTTACTCCCACCTTCCAAGAGAGACCTACTTAAAGGACTTACAAATTACAAATACCAGGACTCTGCTGGGATCTCATTGGCAACTTAGTTTGGAGGAGATACTTTTCATCTTCTGCTGTGGGGGTGGGGGTTATGGGGAATGTCTTTGCTTTTAAAGGACTGTTATTCCTGTTTAGGATTGTTATGTGTAAATTGTTAGAAAATTAAAAAACCTCAATAAAGAAAGTTAATTAACTTGCTATACGCCATGCCCGAATCCCAGATTATAGTGAACGGGGTAAACTCGAACTCCATATCAATCCAGAGGGGAGTTCGCCAGGGGTGTCCTTTATCTCCTCTCTTGTACATCCTTACCATTGACCACCTTCTGCGAAGGATTGTGGCACATCCGGATATTCACGGTTTTGAGAGAGCACGAAAGACGTTTAAGGTAGCAGCTTTTGCTGACGATGTCCTTGTGTTCTTGACACAACCCTGTGTATCCTTGAACCAGCTGTTAAACATACAGGACCAGTTTGGCTCCTTTGCAGGTCTCAAAATAAACAGGGATAAGTCGGAAGCCATGGAAGCTGGTGATACAGTTAAATCACAGTGGAGAGGACAGTTCCCGTTGCGCTGGGCTTCAGGGGAGATCAATATTTAGGGGTTAAAATATTAAGTGACTTAAGAGACATTTACCAGTTAAATATACAACCCCTTATGCGACATACATACCACATTTAGCCGTTGGAGGATGCTACCCCTGTCTTTGAAAGGAAGAGTACATCTATACCAGATGGTGATTCTACCCAAATGGTTATATGTTTTACAAATGCTCCCCCTCATGCTCTCCTCACAGGATATTCATATACTTAACCAGGGGCTTGGGAAGTTTTTGTGGGGTGGGAAGAAGGCACGTATACCCCTGTCCAGTTTACAGCAAACCAAACAAAAGGTGGGTTGGGCTGTCCTAACATGGCACAATACAACCTTGCCTGTTTGCTAAGACTTCTGCAGGATTGGCTATTTGAAACCTCGCACTACGTTCCATACTCCTTATTGCGGGGGTGGTATGGGGTACCGTCCCTTAACTCCCTTTTACATATGCCAGAAAATGAAGTTCCACAGCAGCTCAAAGGCCATCTCCTGGTTTCTAATTGTAGGAAGGCTTGGTTACAATTATGTAAAAGGCTCAAGCAACCACAAGGGGTTACACCTCTGTTAAACTTGACTAATAATTCATACTTTCCCCCGGGCACTAGTGGGGCCGCTTTCCAGTGATAGCGAAACTTGGGACTTACATATATCTATCAATTGATTCAGCCTCTCACTGGTCAGTTGTATGGTTTTTCTGAGCTCCAACAGCAGTTCCGACTCCCGAATTCAGATTATTTTGCCTATATACAAATCCAACATTTCATGCAATCCCATAGCAGAAATTGGCAGTCAGTCTCCATTACTGAGGCGTTGCGAAACATTCTCACCGGCAAAGTTGCCAAAAGGCCGAGTATCTCGGTTTTTTATAAAGAACTATGTTCTGGTTCTATAGATCTCAACATGAAAAGATTATATACTAGATGGGAGAAATGGCCTATTTTCTCTTTATCTTATGAGGACTTTGTTAAATGGTTTTCCCAAATTCATCTATCACTGTCACTGAAGACTTGAGAGAGTCTCAGTATAAATTCCTGTGGCAAGGGTTTATACCCCCGGTGCGAGCTTTTAAAGCTCATCTCTGTGACTCTCCATTATGTAAAAAATGTGAGCTGGCACCAGGGACCTTTTTTCATGTGTTCTGGGACTGCCCTGTCATACAAGCCTTTTGGTCTGACATACAAGGTTTTTGCGTGTCTATTGGCAGGGTCCCATACCACTGGAACCGCACTTATGGCTGTTTGGAGTTCAGCCAGAGAGTCTGGCAAAGGGCCCCAAGTTTAAATGGTTAAGGGTATTTTTGGCCAAAGCCGCAATGATGGGTAAGAAGGTGATATTAGCCTGCTGGCTGGAAACTAAAGGCCCAGTGTGAGATTACTGGTTTAAACATAAGCTTCGGCTGTGCACACATGAACTCTATTTGCATCACCACCACCCTCCTACTAAGGTTGCTGTTGATCAAGTGTGGGCTCCTTTCTTAACATCTATACAACCTGGGCCTTCTACATCTTAGAGAGTTAACATGAGTAGTCCTTCTCCAGGTTATGAGCTGCAGTTCAGAACGCCTTTGGCGCAGCTATGTATATCCAGGTTGTGTATTCTCCCTGAAGTATATCCTCATGATGTGGGAACCTGATTGTCTGATATTTTATTCACTTCCAGATTCCACACAAAGTACCCTGTAAGCTTTTTGACTATTTGATTATTCATCCATTCATATCTTGTCTTTTCTTTTCAGTACCATACCACGAATGCACTATACCCCGGGGAGGTGGGGGAAGGGTAGGGAGGGAAAGGGGTTTGGGGGACATAAGTAGGGTGGTTAGCACCTACATTCCAAGAAAAACCTTATGTATTTGGACTTGGCAAATTAAGGGATCCCCCACATTAACAATGGGGCTGTGTATGCTTATATAGTCCTTCATGCTTCAGTCAAATGTATGGTAACGTCCTACGCTTTAATGGACAGCAGAGTAACATTTATATAGGACATGTTTTATCGTGTGATTTGCAGATGATGTACCATATCCAGGCCTCTTCTAGACATATCTTC
The DNA here is from genome assembly GCF_901001135.1 of Rhinatrema bivittatum. Classification (NCBI taxonomy): domain Eukaryota; kingdom Metazoa; phylum Chordata; class Amphibia; order Gymnophiona; family Rhinatrematidae; genus Rhinatrema; species Rhinatrema bivittatum. The sequence continues at coordinate 77,289 of NW_021821151.1, read as the reverse complement.
CAGGTCTATAGATTCCTTCTTTTCCTGCTTATTAATATATGTTGAATTTGTTCTTTTACTGTTCCGATGTAACAGTTATTTCTTGTTATGATGTTAATTTTGTATGTCCAAATATAATAAACATAATTTGGAAAAAAAAAAAAGGAAAGGTAAAAAAACCCAAACAACCTTTAAATGGAAGCGCAACTATGCATGCAAATGCCACTTCTACCACGTAAGTGGGGGGATTTTAAAAGACAAATGCGCAGACGCATTTGCCAGTTTCCCCAGTTCGTTCCCAGTTTGCCCAGGTAAGGGATAGGACTTCTAACCCCCCCAGGTTTAATAGCCTCCCTTCTCCCCTGTTAGCCCCAACCTTTAAAATCCTGCTGATCTATCTAGAATTGTTTGTTTTACAACTTACACATCATCCATAGCAGAAATAAAGTTACGCGGAAGGGGACCCCAGTGTGCATCAGTGCGTGTAAGTATTAGGGATGTGCAGAGCAAAATTTTATGTTTATATTTCTTATGTCCGAAAGGGGGGTCCCACTTGCGGCCAATATGGACATAAAAAATCTAATGAGTTGGGTAATGTACATATGTCGCCCATTAAAGTCAATGGGGGAAGGATTTCCAGCCTATTTTTGGCTGCAGAATTGTGGTTTTCTTATCAATTGGCCCAGGAGAGAGTTCCCTTTCCTTTGTGCAGGGAAGTACTCCCTGGAAAGGGTCCACCTAGAGTTGTGTGTACCCGGTGTTTACATTGGCGTCCAGTGAATATCGTTGGCGTCTAGTGAATTCCGTTGGCGTCTAGTGAATTCAGACGGTACTTACGCACTTCAGCAGATGACAAGGAATTGGAGGATCTCTCAGAAATAAGAATACGTGTGGGAACACAAGGTCTGGATGAACAGGCAGGCACAGCAATGGAGTTAAAACAGCAGTAGGAACACAAGGCCTGGATGAACAGGCACTTCATTCGAGGACAGAGGTCAATCCCAGCTAGGGACACAAGGCCTGCATGAACAGGCACAGGAACTAGGTTAAAACACTGGTAGCTCGCCAGCATCTTTCTGATGCATGCTAGAATATTGGCAGTGGTGTGGGCATGGTCCGTCAGGGGGTGTGCAGTAAAGCCCACCTCCACCCTCATGCTTGTTCAGGGAAGGACTCCCTGGAACGGGTCCACCCCTAGAGTTGTGTGTACCCGGTGTTTACATTGGCGTCCAGTGAATATCGTTGGCGTCTAGTGAATTCCGTTGGCGTCTAGTGAATTCAGACTGTACTTACGCACTTCAGCTGATGACAAACGAATTGGAGCCTAGGATCTCTCACAAATAAGAATACGTGTGGGAACACAAGGCCTGGATGAACAGGTACATCATTCGAGGACAGAGGTCAATTCCAGCTAGGGACACAAGGCCTGCATGAACAGGCACAGCAACCAGGTTAAAACACTTGTGGGAACACAAGGCCTGGATGAACAGGCACAGCCACTGAGTTAAAACACCTGTGGGAACACAAGGCCTGGATGAACAGGCACCGCCACTGAGTTAAAACACCTGTGGGAACACAAGGCCCGGAAGAATGGGCACAGCAACTGAGTTAAAACACCTGTGGGAACACAAGGCCTGGATGAACACGGATACTCGGATAGTAATTATGTGTTTTTTTAATGTATTTATATTCTTATTCGAAAACGTTTCTAGCACGTCATACGTGATTACACTCAGGTACTGTAGGTATTTCCCTATCCCCAGAGGAACACAAGGCCTGGATGAACAGGCACCGCCACTGAGTTAAAACACCTGTGGGAACACAAGGCCTGGATGAACAGGCAGGCACAGCAATGGAGTTAAAACACCAGTAGGAGGAACATGGATGAACACTGATACTCGGATAGTACAATTTTTTTTTATGGATTTATATTTTTTTTTTAAAAGTTTATAGCACTTCATTTATTTTTATATTTATTTGTCATTTTTATATACTGACATTCTTGTATTCAATGCAAATCATACTTGCTTACACTCAGTTACTGTATGTATTTCCCTATCCCCAGAGGAACACAAGGCCTGCAGGAACGGGCACAGCAACGGAGTTAAAACACTTGTGGGAACACAAGGCCGGGATGAAGAGGCGCAGCAGTCGAGCACAGAGGTCGATCCCAGCTAGGGACACAAGGCCTGGATGAAGAGGCACATCATTCGAGGACAGAGTTCAATCACAGCTAGGGACACAAGCCGCGGAGGAAAAGACACTAACCAGGATCCTCCAAGCCCTCATTTTCTCCAAATTAGACTACTGCAACTCTACATTTCTTGGACTCCCTTCCTCATACACAAAACCACTCCAAATGGTTCAAAACGCAGCAGCCCGTCTACTAACAAACACTAGGAAAAGAGACCACATTTCCCCAGTCCTAAAAGACCTCCACGTTACCAATTCAGTTCAGAGTCATTTACAAATCCATCACCTTGTTATACAAAATCTTTCACCAACACACCATAATCGACCTACAATTCCTCTCCGTTTATACAAATGCACAAGACCGACCAGGGAAGCCTACAGAGGATGCCTCCTTGTTCCACCCTCCAAAACCACTTATCACAGCACCTTTAGAGATTGAGCCCTTTCCACAGCAGGTCCACCGTTATGGAACTCCATCCCCCAGATCTCAGAAATGAACCTTGCCTCCTAACCTTTCGGAAAAGACTCAAGACATGGCTTTTCAGGCAAGCCTTCCCGAACTGCACCTAACACACACCATCAATAAATTCTCAGCTCAGAAGCTGTATATATTGGACGCCATATTTGTAATGTACTCTTGTATATTTTTATATTCTACACATGTATATAATTAACCTCCTCTATCCCTCTTTATTTCTTACACTCCCAGTTCATAGCCCCAGTTAATTGTAACTGCATCTCTTCACCACGTGTATTTATGTTATAGGTTGTTTTCTTTGCACCCCTGTTTTCTGTAAAGCGACATCATGTGAACGATTTCATGAATGCGGTATAAAAAAACCTTAAAAAATAAAATAAATAAGAAAGTACCGCAAGGGAAAGTTGAAAAAGAACTTTGAAGAGGGAGTTCAAGAGGGCGTGAAATTGTAAAGAGGTAAATGGGTGGGGTCCGTGCAGTCCGCGCCGCAGGATTCAACCCGGCGGGTTCGGTCGGACCGGGGTTTCGGCGGATCCCCCATCTCCACCCCTTTCGGGGGGGGTGGGGGAGGGGCGGGGGACGGCCCCGGCCCCCGCAGGGCGCATTCCTCCGCGGCGGTGCGCCGCGACCGGCAACGGGTCGGCTGGGAAGGCCCAGGGGGGCAGGTGGCCCGCTGCTCCGGCGGCGCGTGTTATAGCCCCCCCTCCCGGCGTTTCCTCCTTCCCCTTTGGCAACTGTTAACTTGTCTTAACCTCATTCACTACATCTATGCAGACGATGTTCAGATTCTTATTCCCATAACAGAATCTATTAACAAACTTGGCTATTCTTACAAGCCTTCCCTGATCCTTCAAACTTTCACTAGATAAGTACAGCTACTCAGCTTGAATATGGAACTTCCCCCTCCAATATTCTCCTCATTTAGCTACCCTACTTATGCACTTCAGAAAATGACAAAGGAATTGGAAGATCTCTCAGAAATAATAATACGTGGGGAACACAAGGTCTGGATGAACAGGCAGGCACAGCAATGGACTTAAAACACCAGTAGGAACACTAGGCCTGGATGAAGAGGCACATCATTCTAGGACAGAGGTCAATCCCACCTATGGACACAAGCCGCGGAGGAAAAGAAACTAACCAGGATTCCCTCCGTAACGGCGAGTGAAGAGGGAAGAGCCCAGCGCCGAATCCCCGCTCGTCCGGCGGGCGCGGGAAAATGTGCGTACGGAAGATCGCCTCTCTGGCGCCGCTCGGGGGGCCCAAGTCCTTCTCATCAAGCCTCAGCCCGCGGACGGTGTTAGGCCGGTAGCGGCCCCCGGCGCGCCGGGACCGGGTTTTCTCGTAGTCTGTTTGTTTGGAATGCAGGCCAAAGTGGGTGGTAAAACTCCATCTAAGGGTAAATACCGGCTCCGGCGCGTGTTATTGCCCCCCCCCCCCCCGGCAGCAGCTTCGCCGTTTCCCCCGCCGTTTCCTCCTTCCCCCTTTGCCAACTGTTAACTATCTTAACCTCATTCACTACATCTATGCAGACGATGTTTCAGATTCTTATTCCATAACAGAATCTATTAACAAAGCCATCGCACTTTGGAACAACAGCTTACAGCCATCACTAATCTCCTCAACAGTCAAAGCATGAGATCTTATTAAGAAACTGACATTATCCTCAACAAATTCTTACTCCTAGCAAAACCTCTACCAAGTAAGTACACAGGGGTCTGTATTTTCATACCCCAGTGCTTGCTGTTTGAATACCGCTCTTGCCGTACCGACCCTCAGGGACCACCTAGGGACACAAGCTTGGAGGAAATAAACTAACCAGGATTCCCTCAGTAACGGTGAGTGAAGAGGGAAGAGCCCAGCGCCGAATCCCCGCCTGTCCGGCGGGCGCGGGAAATGTGGCAATACGGAAAGACCGGCTCCCCAGCGCCGCTCGGGGGCCCAAGTCCTTCTGATGGAGGATCAGCCGGCGGACGGTGTTAGGCCGGTAGTGGCCCCCCAATAAAACCACCAAAGACTGCTTCTATAAACTGCAAGTTTAAAAAAGGATAAGACCACTCTTCCACGCCAAACACTTCAGACCAGTCCTCCAAGCCCTCATTTTTCTACTACTGCAACTCTACATTACTTGGACTCCCTTCCTCATACACGAACCACTCCAAATGGTTGAAAACGCAGCAGCCCCGTCTACTAACAAACACTAGGAAAGGAGGCCACATTTCCCCCAGTCCTAAAAGACCTCCACTGGTTACCAATTCAGTTCAGAGTCATTTACAAATCCATCACCTTGATATAAAAAATCATTCACCAACACACCATTATCGACCTACAAATTCCTCTCCGTTTATTCAAATGCACAAGACCGACCAGGGAAGCCTACAGCGGATGCAATGCCGGTATAAATAAATAAATCAATAAGTACGTAAGGGAAAGTTGAAACAACTTTCAAGAGCGAGTTCAAAAAGGGCGGGAAACCGTTAAGAGTTAACGGGTGAGGTGCGTGCAGTCCGCCTGGAGGATTCAACCCGGCGGGTTCGGTGGGACCGGGGGTGGTTTCGGGCGCATCCCCCACCCCTTTCGCGGGGGGCGGGGAACGCCTCCCGGAACGCCCCGGCCCCGTCCAGGAATAAAAAAATAAAGTAAAGCAATAAAATCAATAAGTACGTAAGGGAAAGTTGAAAACAACTTTCAAGAGCGAGTTCAAAAGGGGCGGGAAACCGTTAAGAGTTAAACGGGTGAGGTGCGTGCAGTCCGCCTGGAGGATTCAACCCGGCGGGTTCGGTGGGACCGGGGGTGGTTTCGGCGCATCCCCCACCCCTTTCGCGGGGGGGGCGGGGAACGCCTCCCGACGGCCCCGGCCCCGTCCAGGAATAAAAAAATAAAGTAAATCAATAAAATCAATAAGTACGTAAGGGAAAGTTGAAAATAACTTTCAAGAGCGAGTTCAAAAGGGCGGGGAAACCGTTACGAGGTAAACGGGTGGGGTGCGTGCAGTCCACCTGGAGGATTCAACCCGGCGGCGGGTTCGTGTGGACCGGGGGGGGGTTTCGGCGCATCCCCCACCCCTTTCGCGGGGGGGCGGGGAACGCCTCCCGGATGGCCGCAGGGCGCATTTCCTCCGCGGCGGAGCGCCGCAACCGGCTCCGTGTCGGCTGGGAAGGCCCAGGGGGGGCAGGTGGCCCGCCGCTCCGGCGGCGCGTGTTATAGCCCCCCCTGGCAGCAGCTTTGCCGTTTCCCCCGCCGTTTCCCTCCTTCCCTTTGCCAACTGTTAAGTAGTCTTAACCTCATTCACTACATCTATGCAGACGATGTTCAGATTCTTATTCCCATAACAGAATCTATTAACAAAGCCATCGCACTTTGGAACAACAGCTTACAAGCCGAAGCCACCACTAATCTCCTCAACAGTCTAAACCTGGTCCTCAATGCCTCTAAAACTAAACTCCTCTTCATTTCCTACAAGCAAGAAAACCTCCCATCTCAGATCCATCACAAACACCTTCTCACCCACAACCATGTGAGAGACCTGGGAGTAATTATAGACAACCGTCTTCACCTAAGAATATGATCCAAACCACAACTGTAAGATATAATATTATATCTTAATGGGCCTCAACAAAGGAAACTCTTTCCTATTGATCTTGTTAGACCTTTCCGCAGCGTTCGACACGGTCAACCACGCCATCCTCCTAAACCAGCTTTCGTCCATAGGAATCAGCGGCACCGTCCGATCCTGGTTCAAAACGTTTCTCAATAACAGAGGTTACAAAGTTAAACTCCAAAACAAGGAATCCTCAAGATTTGACTCTGTCATAGGAGTCCCTCAAGGATCTTGATTATCTCCGACCCTATTTAATATCTATCTTCTTCCTCTCTGCCAACTTCTTACCGACCTCAATCTAAAGTACTTCCTTTACGCAGATGATATTGAAATCATCATCCATATCAAAGACACATACTCTAAAACTCTTGACTACTGGGAAACATGCCACCAGAAAATCAAACAAGTAGTAAACAACCTACACCTCATCTTAAACTCATCCAAGACAGAAATCCTACTCATCTCTCCTGAAAACAATATCTCCAACACTACTCTTCCCACCAACCTACCTACCACACAAGTTACAGACTTAGGAGTGATAATAGACAACCGGCTAAACTTCAAGGCACATATCAACAAAACAACCAAAGACTGCTTCTATAAACTCCAGGTTCGGAAGAGGATAAGACCTCTTTTCCATGCTCAAGACTTCAGAACGATCATCCAAGCAGTCATTTTTGCGAAATTAGACTACTGCAGTTCCCTATTGCTAGGTCTGCCCTCATCCTATTCCAAACCACTACAGATGGTTCAAAATTCAGCAGCCCGATTACTAACAGGCGCAAGAAAGAGAGACCACATATCTCCCATTCTGAAAGAGTTACATTGGCTACCCGTCCACTTCCGTATCATCTATAAAGCCATATGTGTCATCTTCAAAACTATTCATCAACGCATCTTATGCACTTTAGCTGATGACAAAGGAATCGGAAAATCTCTCAGAAATAAGAATACGCGTGGGAACACAAGGTCTGGATGAACAGGCACATCATTTGAGGACAGATGTCAATCCCAGCTAGGGACACAAGCAGCGTAGGAAAAGAAACTAACCAGGATTCCCTCAGTAACGGCGAGTGAAGAGGGAAGAGCCCAGCGCCGAATCTCCGCCACTCCGGGTTCGGGGATCTGAACCCGACTCCCTTTCGATCGGCCGAGGACGACGGAGGCCATCGCCCGTCCCTTCCGAACGGCGCTCGCCTATCTGTTAGGACCGGCTGACCCATGTTGAACTGCTGTTCACATGGAACCCTTCTCCACTTCGGCCTTGAAGAAGAATGCTCAGTCTGTTTAAAAGAACAAAATTAACGGACCCACTCAAGGACTATGCTCAGTCTGTTTAAAAGAACACAATTAACGGACCCACTCTGAAGGTCAATGCTCAGTCTGTTTAAAATAGCAATATCAACAGACCCACTCTGAAGGACAATGCTCAGTCTGTTTAAAATAACAAAATGGAACTGCCCAGCTAGGGACACAAGGCCTGGAGGAACAGGCACATCATTGGTGGACAGAGGTCAATCCCGGCTAGGGACACAAGGCCTGGAGGGACAGGCAGGCACAGCAATGGAGTTAAAACACCAGTAGAAACACAATGCCTGGAGGTACAGGCAGGAACAGCAACGGAGTTAAAACACTTGTGGGAACACAAGGCCTGGAGGAACAGGCACATCATTGGAGGACAGAGGTCAATCCCAGCTAGGGACACAAGTCGCATAGGAAAAGAAACTGACCAGGATTCCCTCAGTAACGGCGAGTGAAGAGGGAAGAGCCCAGCGCCGATTCTCCACCACTCCGGGTTCGTGGATCTGAACCCGACTCCCTTTCGATCAGCCGAGGACGACGGAGGCCATCGCCCGTCCCTTCCGAACGGCGCTCGCCTATCTGTTAGGACCGGCTGACCCATGTTGAACTGCTGTTCACATGGAACCCTTCTCCACTTCGGCCTTGAAGAAGAAAGCTCAGTCTGTTTAAAATAAGAAAATTAACGGACCCACTCAAGGACTATGCTCAGTCTGTTTAAAATAAGAAAATTAACGGACCCACTCTGAAGGTCAATGCTCAGTCTGTTTAAAATAGCAATATCAACAGACCCACTCTGAAGGACAATGCTCAGTCTGTTTAAAATAACCAAATGGAACTGCCCAGCTAGGAACACAATGCCTGGAGGTACAGGCAGGAACAGCAACGGAGTTAAAACACTTGTGGGAACACTAGGGCTGCACAGTAGATGCCGGTCAGACACAGCGATTCATGTCAAGAACATGTGCTGCAGTGCTTACTGCTTACATTATCTTGAGCATAGGAGGCAATTGGAACTGCTGCAAGGCTCCTTTTAATAGCTTTTATTCATCTTGCCATTCACAAGGAAAATCGGGAAAGCCAAGCAATGGCAGGTTTACTTTCAAAAACACTAGCATTTCCATCAAGACCGGTGAAAGCCTTGAGCGGTGAGGGCTCATGATATCCCCTGTCATTGAAAAAACACGTTTACTGGGCACACTTGTTGGTGGACATGACAGATATCCTTCAGCCACTTTGGCTAGGTGTGGCCAGACAGTGGACTTGTGTGCCCAATATGCCAGCGGATCTGTCTGCGTGTTCTCTATCGGCTCTGAGAGATACCGTTTCACTGACAGCTCTGCTGCTGTCTCCTCCTGTGCTTGGGAGGGCTGAGAGTCACTCAATCCAGTTACTTTCTCTCTCGCCTGTTGCACTACTGATGTATCTTTATGGCCAACATGCCTTGGGCGTTCTGACGTTGAGGTGGAGGCACTAGTAATAGTATCTGTCACTGACACAGTCCTTCTCCTGCCAGGGCTAGCAGCAGCACAACTCTGTGACGTGCCTGCTGTTTCCACCTGTGCTTCAAGCCTAATCTGTCTCCGCCTATGGTGCTCCTGTTCACGGACCTGTGCTAACAACAGCTCCTTCACAAATGACAGACAATTGGTCTGTAGGGCGATTTTACCTTTCACACGGGGATCACAGACAGAGGCGAGCATGTATGTGCTGTCCTCTGTTAAAGGCCTTAATCTGTCTTTCACCTGCTGCTGCAAAACGTCCACACACTGCAGCACCTCAGCAGTCATTCCCTCTTGCCGTTTAATGCCTTCCAAATGGTCATCCAGGAATTTCACTATAGGGATGATGTCAGCCAAGGTGGAACTTCTGGAACTCAGCTCCTCCGTGACGTCCTTGAAGGGCTGCAGGATTTTTAACAGCTGACTCATGACTAACCAATCGTGATGCCCTAGGGGATTCTGTACACCTATGTCTATTGTACCAGAAAGTTCATGAAGGGGTGTCTGCAGCTCCAATAACCTCTCCAGCATCATAAAGGTGGAATTCCACCGGGTGGGAACGTCTTGAATGAGACGCTTCTCGGGCATATCCAAAGCAGTCTGATTTTCTCGGAGAACCTGCCCCGCCCTGACACTTCTGTGGAAGTGTGCTGCTATGTTCCTGCACTTCTGTATTAACCTACGCAGGTATTCAGTCTCCTTGTCCTTGGACTCCAAGCCCAAACCTGACTTCACTACCAGATGCAGAGTGTGTGCAAAACATCGGATGTTCTTAAACCGCCCATCGCTTATTGCCTTAACCATGTTTGCACCGTTGTCTGTGACAAAAAAGCCTGCCCGCGTTTTACTGTCTCGCTGGTGTACTTTCCAGCTCGCCAGCATCTTTCTGATGCATGCTAGAATATTGGCAGCGGTATGGGAATGGTCCGTCAGGTGGGTGTTCAGTAAAGCCCACCTCCACCCTGATGCTTGTTCAGTAATAGAGCTGCTGGCTGCCCCTGCCTCTGCCATGTCCCACCAGTGTGCTGTCAGAGAGAGGTAAGAGTGTGCAGCATTCATGGCAGTCCAGATATCGCAGGTGAAATGCACTTTTCCGTCTGCCTTACCTAGCAGTGCTTGCACGCGACTGACACAGTGCTTGTACAGGCTGGGGATGACCTTTCTACTAAATGTGGTTCTGGAGGGGACTTTGTAATTTGGAAGTACGACCTTCAAGAAACGTTTGAAACCCACATTCTCAACTAACTGCAGGGGCTGGTCATCAAGGGCAATCATTTCCCCAATGCTCCTGGTTACTACTTTTGCGGCTGCCTGCCTCCTACCCCGGGATAGCGTTACCGCACTCCACCCCATTTCCTCCATGGTGCATTGTCGCTTCTGCCACATGTCAGTGGGTTTCTGGCCTGCCGCCTGACTGCTAGAAGGGTATGAGGGCGTGGGCTGACTCTGCTGCTTTCCTACCACTGCACCCTGGTTGGAAGGGGAAGGGGTCCCCTGACGGAAAATGCTACCATCCCCAGATGGCAGTAATCTTGTTGGGTGTTGCCTCTTAATATGATACTCCATGCCAAAATTTGACAGATGTCCCAGTTGCTTGCCTCTGCTAATATCCCTGGCACAGTAATTACACCGAGCATAACGCGGGTCTTCTGTCACTTTAAAATGTGCCCAGATCGCAGATTTCTTTTGTGATCCTCCTCTCTTTCCCGCCCTGGGGGTGGATGGTGGCACTGGAGTTGAGGTACTACTGGGTGTGGGTGGTGCACCCACTGCACCCGGCGAAGCAATGCCAGCGGGGGCAACAGTCACCCTCTGTCTCCCTTCTGACAGCTCTTCCTCCTCCTCGATATCAGTGGAATGTCTCCCCTGCCGCAGATTTCTGGAGGTGGAGGCTAAAACAGGACTAATTGACAATTCTACCGAAGATTGCTCAGGTATTACATCTTCCGTTTCTGATGAGAATCCCATCCAAGAAGATTCTTCTTCTGAATCAGAAGCTAACAGTGCCAGCGCTACCTTGTCACCGCGAAGTTTTGCAGGACACTTCTGTCCCCTGGCTGCTCTTGGGTGTGTAACTTTTGTCTGGCTAGACTCTGCCTCCTCTTCACTCTCCTCCAAAACTACAGTGCCAGAAACAGGTGCTGGCGATTGCAAAGTTTCATGGTCTGATTTCTTTTTTTTTGCCATGGAACTGCCATCCCCTACAAAGACGTTTGATTGCGACAGTTGCCTTTTTACCTGTACTGGTGGTGTTGCGCTGGTGTCTTTTGCGGTGCCTCCGCTGCCATTCCCACTAAGTCGCTTGCATCTCCCTTTCCCTGACATTATGGATTTAATGTCAATGAGTACTAGTGGTAACACTGCCCACTGTCCCACAATAATAATGTTCGGTCAGTTTAAAATAACTAAATTAACAGACCCACTCAAGAAGAATGCTCAGTCTGTTTAAAATAACAAAATGAACGGACCAAGTCAAGGACAATGCGGTTAAGTCTGTTTAAAAATAGCAGATTGAACAGACTCGCTGAAGGGCAATGTTCACTCTGTTTACAATGCCCACTGCCTCACTGCCTGCCTGGCAATGCACGGAATGTGTCTGTCTGTGTGCACTGCAGTGCACATAGAACTAAAGTAGATATGAGGCAGGGTACTCCCAGCACTGGAACTGCTGCCCACCCAGCACTGAACCACTGAAGGAGAATGTGTTTACTCTGTTTACAATGCCCACTGCCTCACTGCCTGCCTGGCAATGCACGGAATGTGTCTGTCTGTGTGTGTGCAGTGAGTGCACAGAGAACAAGCTTCCTTTTCAGTAGATATGAGGCAGGGTACTCCCAGCCCTGGAACTGCTGCCCACCCAGCACTGAACCACTCAAGGACAATGCGGTTAAGTCTGTTTAAAAATAACAAATTGAACAGACTCGCTTAAGGCCAATCTTCACTCTGTTTATGCCCACTGCCTGCCTGGCAATGCACAGAATGTGTCTGTCTGTGTGTGTGCAGTGAGTGCACAGAGAACAAGCTTCCTTTTCAGTAGATATGAGGCAGGGTACTCCCAGCCCTGGAACTGCTGCCCACCCAGCACTGAACCACTCAAGGAGAATGCTTTTAAGTCTGTTTAAAAATAGCAAATGTAACAGACTCGCTGAAGGGCAATGTTCACTCTGTTTACAATGCCCACTGCCTCACTGCCTGCCTGGCAATGCACGGAATGTGTCTGTCTGTGTGTGTGCAGTGAGTGCACAGAGAACAAGCTTCCTTTTCAGTAGATATGAGGCAGGGTACTCCCAGCCCTGGAACTGCTGCCCACCCAGCACTGAACCACTCAAGGACAATGCGGTTAAGTCTGTTTAAAAATAGCAAATGTAACAGACTCGCTGAAGGGCAATGTTCACTCTGTTTACAATGCCCACTGCCTCACTGCCTGCCTGGCAATGCACGGAATGTGTCTGTCTGTGTGTGTGCAGTGAGTGCACAGAGAACAAGCTTCCTTTTCAGTAGATATGAGGCAGGGTACTCCCAGCCCTGGAACTGCTGCCCACCCAGCACTGAACCACTCAAGGACAATGCGGTTAAGTCTGTTTAAAAATAACAAATTGAACAGACTCGCTTAAGGCCAATCTTCACTCTGTTTATGCCCACTGCCTGCCTGGCAATGCACGGAATGTGTCTGTCTGTGTGTGTGCAGTGAGTGCACAGAGAACAAGCTTCCTTTTCAGTAGATATGAGGCAGGGTACTCCCAGCCCTGGAACTGCTGCCCACCCAGCACTGAACCACTCAAGGAGAATGCTTTTAAGTCTGTTTAAAAATAGCAAATGTAACAGACTCGCTGAAGGGCAATGTTCACTCTGTTTACAATGCCCACTGCCTCACTGTCTGCCTGGCAATGCACGGAATGTGTCTGTCTGTGTGCACTGCAGTGCACATAGAACTAAAGTATATATGAGGCAGGGTATTCCCAGCCTTGGAACTGCTGCCCAGTGCCCACCCAGCACTGAACCACTCAAGGAGAATGCTTTTAAGTCTGTTTAAAAATAGCAAATGTAACAGACTCGCTGAAGGGCAATGTTCACTCTGTTTACAATGAAGAACTAAAAGGCTGGGAGAATGTGAGAGATGTGGATCAACAGTGGACCAATCTAAAAGGAGCAATTGCTAAGTCAACTAATCTATATGTTAGAAAAGTAAAGAAAAGCAAAAGAAAAATGAAACCTATCTGGTTCTCAAAGGAGGTGGCTGAAAAAATAAAGGCTAAAAGAACAGTGTTCAAGAAATACAAAAATCCCAAAGGGAGGAGCACAAAGAAAAATATCTGGTAGAACTGAGGGAGACGAAGAAATTAATCAAGAGAGCAAAATGTCAAGCAGAAGAGAGGATTGCCAAGGAAGTAAAGAGAGGTGACAAAACTTTTTTCAGATACATCAGTGAAAAGAGAAAAGTTCAAAGTAGTATAGTGAAATTGAAAGACGGAAAGGATCAATGTGTGGAGAGAGACGAAGAAATGGCAGAAATATTAAACGAATACTTCTGTTCTGTGTTCACTAAGGAGGACCCTGGAGAAGGACCGTCCCTAGTTAACAAGATACTAGAGGGGAGTGGAGTAGATGTAACTCCATTTACAGTAGAAAATGTATGGGAGGAGCTGGAGAAACTGAAAGTGGACAAAGCCATGGGGCCTGATGAGGTTCATCCCAGGATACTGAGGGAGCTCAGAGATGTGCTGGTGGGTCCGCTGTGTGACCTGTTCAATAGATCCCTAGAAACAGGAGTAGTGCCGAGTGATTGGAGAAGAGTGGTGGTGGTCCCGCTTCACTAGAATGGGAACAGAGAAGAGGCTGGTAACTACAGACCGGTTAGCCTCACTTCGGTGGTGGGAAAAGTAATGGAGTCACTGTTGAAAGAGAGAATAGTGAACTATCTACAGTCGGGAGAATTGATGGACCAGAGGCAGCATGGATTCACCAGGGGAAGATCCTGTCAGACAAATCTGATTGACTTTTTTGACTGGGTAACCAAGGAATTGGATCAAGGAAGAGCGCTCGATGTCATCTACTTGGATTTCAGCAAAGCTTTTGAATAAAATGAGAAGCTTAGGAGTGAGTGCCAAGGTGGTGGCCTGGATTGCAAACTGGTTGATGGACAGAAGACAATGTGTGATGGTAAATGGAGCTCTCTCTGAAGAGAGGGAGGTTTTAAGTGGTGTACCACAGGGATCGGTGTTGGGCCGGTCCTGTTCAATATATTTGTGAGCGACATTGTGGACGGGATAGAAGGTAAGGTTTGTCTTTTTGCGGATGACACTAAGATCTGCAACAGAGTGGACACGCCTGAAGGAGTGGAAAGAATGAGACGGGATTTAAGGAAGCTGGAAGAGTGGTCGAAGATATGGCAGCTGAGATTCAATGCCAAGAAGTGCAGAGTCATGCATATGGGGAGTGGAAATCCGAATGAACTGTATTCGATGGGGGGAGAAGGGCTGATGTGCATGGAGCAGGAGAGAGACCTTGAGGTGATAGTGTCTAATGATCTGAAGTCGGCGAAACAATGTGAAAAGGCGATAGCTAAATCCAGAAGAATGCTGGGCTGCAAAGAGAGAGGAATATCGAGTAAGAAAAGGGAAGTGATTATCCCCTTGTACAGGTCCTTGGTGAGGCCTCACCTGGAATACTGTGTTCAGTTCTGGAGACCATATCTCCAAAGAGACAGAGACAAGATGGAGGCGGTCCAGAGAAGGGCGACCAAAAAGGTGGAAGGTCTTCATCGAATGACTTATGAGGAGAGATTAAGAATCTAAATATGTACACCCTGGAGGAAAGGAGGAGCAGAGGTGATATGATACAGACTTTCAGATACTTCAAAGGTTTTAATGATCCAAAGACAACAACATACCTTTTCCGTCGGAAACAAATCAGCAGAACCAGGGGTCATGATTTGAAGCTCCAGGGAGGAAGACTCTGAACCAATGTCAGGAAGTATTTCTTCACGGAGAGGGTGGTGGATGCCTGGAATGCCCTTCCAGAGGAAGTGGTGAAGACCAGAATTGTGAAAGACTTCAAAGGGGCGTGGGATAAACACTGTGGATCCATAAAGTCTACAGGACGTAAATGAATGTGGGGGAAAAAAAAGATTTGCATTCACAAAAAAGCAGGGAGTAGCTTGCTTTTTATGGCAGTTACTACCCCAAATCAAATAAGCCTGATTCTTCACTTTCAATGCATATCCAGCATAGCTCTCTGCTTCAACAGTAGGGGAGATAGTCTGATACTTCAAGCATATCCAGTATAGCTCTCTGCTTCAACGGCAGGGGAGAAAGTCTGATACTTCAAGCATATCCAGCATAGCTCTCTGCTTCAACGGCAGGGGAGAAAGTCGGACACTTCAAGCATATCCAGCATAGCTCTCTGCTTCAACGGCAGGGGAGAATGTTGGACACTCCAAGCATATCCAGCATAGCTCTCTGCTTCAATGGCAGGGGAGAAAGTCTTCAAGCATTTCCAGCATAGCTCTCTGCTTCAACGGCAGGGGAGAAAGTCTTCAAGCATTTCCAGCATAGCTCTCTGCTTCAACGGCAGGGGAGAAAGACTGAAACTTCACTTTCAATGCATATCCAGCATAACTCTCTGCTTCAATGGCAGGGGGAATGAAGAAAAGTGGATCTATATACAGACAACCAACAAGGATTGAATTACATAGTCTGGGTAAACAAATAACGATGGGTGTAGCTTGCTTATTGCGGCGGTTACTACCCCTAACTAATTAAGCTAAATATTTCATTTACACAACGGCAGGGGGAATGAAGAAAAGTGGATCTATATACAGACAACCAACAAGGATTGAATTACATAGTCTGGGTAAACAAATAAGCATGGGTGTAGCTTGCTTATTGCGGCGGTTACTACCCCTAACTAATTAAGCTAGATATTTCATTTAGATGCAGCTTCAACACTGCTCTCTTCATTAATGGTGGGGGTGGAAGGGTAATAGAACCAAAAGGTTACTAAGAGCCAAGAGAAACAGATAAGTATGAAAAAAAAAAAGTGTGAAACTTGCTGGGCAGACTGGATGAGCCGTTTGGTCTTCTTCAGCCGTCATTTCTATGTTTCTATGTTTCTCCTACCATTAAACAGTTTTAGGGCAGGCTCATTAGTAGCCTTCAGCAATTACACAACCTCCTTGAACAGCCTCCAATCCTAAAAAAGAAAAAAAAAATCAGCCCCACTCCTCATAACTGCATCACTTTACATTGACATATATGAGCAGAGGTGACATCACCAACTATCAAGAGCGCAACCTCTCATTCACATGTTGATTTACAAAATAGAACCCATTGGTTCAAGCAGGTAGAGATTGTGTCATCCAGGTAGAGTTTAAGGATTAACAATTTAGAACTAGTGCCACTTTTGGATGCACTGGTGGTAACAGGGAGCAGTATTTTCAAATGGGAAAGTCTAGCCAATTATGTTCTTATTAATGTGGCTATATGCCTTTGAAAATTGTCCTCTTGTAGCTTGGAGCAAGACTGGCATGGAATGCTTCATCATAGAGACAATTTTCTAACTGTCCACTTTGGGATGAAGTCTGAAATTACTTTATACCTACAGAATTTGCACAAATTTTCAAAAAGAAAGTAGGCATGTATTTTATACTTTGAAAACTCCCACAGGTTAATAGTACTCTCAGATATTTGTGCCTGTTTTTTGAGTGGATAAATTTTCTTTGAAAAATAATGCATACATTTATTTATTTTATTTTCTTAAAAAAAAAATATTGGTAGCCTGTCTAACTAACAGGGTCATTCTTTATTCTGTAATGTGCAGGTATCGTGCCAGTATTATTCTAATTAGGGGAAGGGAAGGAGTTTGGGCGGGATTTGGGCGAAGTTATCTCCCGGCACTGCTGTGGGCAATAATGTTTTTCATCACAGGAAATAACACCACCTTTTCCCGTGGCGCTATGTGGGCGAAAGTGTGAGGTGCGGCCACACCGTGGCAGGCAAAAACACACTGCCATGATGTGGCCAGCTGCCCACTATCGCCCCCCTCCCACCCCCCGCTGCTTTTTTTTCACGTTTAGTTATTCTGCTATAAATATAGCAGAATGATGAATCTAGGGGTATGACTGTAAGGAGATAGCATACATTTATTTATTTATTTGTTAAATGTATAGCTCGCCAATCCACAGAGCTCAGCGGTTTACAATATACATACACAATATTAAAAGAAACATAGCTCAGTACAGTACTGACCTGTAACATTTAAACAGACAGAATGAAAACATACATACAAGGTACAATGGTTTATTCTCAAACACATGTATCACAGTGGCCAAGCATGAAAGTGACCAAAAGGGTAGATTAGACTGGAATTGCAGAAGAAAACAGATAACTACATTCATAATAAACTGACAAACAATTCATAATAAGGCAGATAAATTGTTTTAAAAATACAATTTGCATGCATTATTTTCTAATCACGCCCAAAACATTCCAAAGAATGCCTTCCCTAAATGCAGCTAAACACAGGTATTTATTGAGGCAAGACAATTTTCAGGCAGACCATTTATGTGCATAAATTGCTATTTACATACATACATGGCTTGGAAAATGTTCTTCTGGATGCTCATTTTTTTCTCTATTTTATCCTATTCAGCCTCCGCTGCAGCTTTTTATAGTGAATACTTTAATTTGTCAGCCTTCCCGAATAGCTATTCGCCTCAGGCTCCTTTCCAGAAGCAAAATAAGGGCATTAACACTTTAGTTTGCATGTACCTCTTATAATCACATTATATTTCAATATCTTATTTTAACCAATTTGCTTAACAGTCTGACCCATTATTTATGAGCTACTGTGATGGATTACATCAGCTTGCTAGGTAAAGTAAGCTTAGTCTATGTTTATATGATTAAAGCTGAAGGTCACATTTTGACCATATTCTATATTCTGCTACAGCAATATAAAATTAGGCCTTTAGAACTGGCATCTAGTCTGTAGTGCACATAGAGATGGTAACTTTTAAACACACGCGTGGGTGCACATGTGTGCAGATTTGCCAGCTCGCGCCCACGGATACAGCCATTTTATAACATACGCACATATATACGTGCATGTTATAAAATAGGCTGATGCACACCTATGCGCACAAATGCTGCTTCTACCACAAAAGGCAGGGTATTTTAATGGACACAAGCGCCGAAGCAATTACCAGTTTTCCCAGTTCATTTCCAGTTTTCCCAGGCAAGGGAGAGGACTTTCAGACCCCTCTAGGTTAATAGCCTCCCTGTTCCCCTGTTAGCCCCAACTTTTGAAAGCTCGCTGATGTGTAAATTTTTTTATTTTATGACTTACACTCCATCCATAGCATAAGTAAAGTTACGCAGCAGGGGACCCCGGCACGCACTTGTGCATGTAAGTATTTACGTACTGGATTCACTGAGAAAGCCAGGAATACTCGTGCTTCGCCCCTTTTTTAAAAAAAGAAACATTTTTGTGCGCACAGCAGGAGATACGTGCGCATCCGGGCGGCTTTTAACATCCGCTCTGAGCGCGCCAGCCCAACATATTTGTGTAGCTCCTGGTTTTGGCACGCACCAGGCTTTTAAAATTCACCTTACAGTGTATATAGATATAGATATATTTTTTACGGGAACTGCAGATTTTGAACATATCATAACAGCTGATAAGCAAAAAAAAAAAAAAATAAATCTGCCAAAATGATAGTGATAACAGTTTTAGAAGACGTGAATGCTGTAAATATATTTTGATACTTTTAAAACCAGACTGTTGGCAGGAGAGCTGGGAAAACACTACCTTCAAGTTTACGATGTCAGGTATTCAACCTTCTGGACCACTGCTCTTCAGCTTCCACTAGTGTATATTTATCAGTGAACCCACTGGCAGGTGGCAGGGAAACTTACGGTTTCCAGTAAAATGGCTTATAAATAAACTATCCTTCATTGCTGAAGTATAAAAATTACAACTGCTAGAAGTCTGCCTTAAGAAGTTACATACGGCTTGATTCATCAAGGCATTTTCCCATAGACACAGAATGGAAGAGATGCCTTAGTGAATCAGGCCCTATCATGACCTATAGAATAAGATCCCTTATTATTCTTTAGTTTCATTTTTTACAAGGTAACACTTGCACCTCTTTGCTTCAGTATCATTACAAATGCTTTATTAGTTACACATTTGTAATGAAATGGCTTTAAAGCAAAAGCTTACATTAGCCAAGAAAATTTTAAACCAGCCGGAGCAATTATTACTAAATTGTGCAGCATGACACTTTTTTAAAATAACAAGGCGAGAGGCGCTAGCACAGCAATTTTTTCCTGCTTCTTTGGAACCAGCCTCTATTGGGCTACAGACCATGAGCCTTCACTTGCAACTAATCATGGGCTTTCCCCTATTTTGAATTCCTCTCTGACCTCAGCCCAGCCATTGTAGTGATAGTCTTTGACTGGACTAGATGCTGCACCTCCCTCCTGAGCCTAGTTTATATTGACCCTAGGTCTGGCTATTGGGTATTGCTGTTCAGTGTTGATAGAGATTTCCTCTTTTAAAGGGCTGAGAACACTGGATCTGTGGCATTTCCAACCCTGGTCAGCCACAGGAGCAAAAGCAGGGCCTGGGAATTGAATCCTGGTCTCCGAAGGACAGGTCAGCCCCCCCTTTAAACAATGTATTAATGAGAACAGCCCATGTTAAATAAAAAAAAGAAACTAAGCTAAATGCAGTTTATGCTTAAGGCATCTAAGGTTCAAATTCTGCTGGTGCTCCTTGTGGCCTCGGACTAGTCACTTCACCCTCCATTGCACTTGGATGATAAATTTGATAACTGCGTGTGGGGACATGCCAAAGGACGCAACCATTTTATAACATACGTGCATATATGCACACATGGTATAAAGTAGGCTGTACGCACGTACATGTGCGCACAATTTTATATGGACTCGCCAATGTGAAAGAAAAACTAGTAAAAATAAACAAACATGAAAGAAGCTCAAACAGAAGAAAATAGGAGTAAAACTTGCAAAATACCATACTACAGACTGTGCCACAACATCATAGAGGAACTCACAGCTATCCATAGGACAAAATAGTGTAAGAGGTCAGCTGCTGCCATTTTCAAAGTTGCCGGAAGCAAGGCAGAAGGGAACCCTGCTCTCTCCTGTCCTGATCTTCATGGCCCTCATAAGAAGCAGTAGGAAAAGAGAGACCTGCCAGCAGTGGTGTCGCCATGGGCGGGCCTGGGTGGACCATGGCCCACCCATTTAGGCCCACCCAATCAGGGTTGCCCAACACCAAACAAGGCATGAAGAATGGCCACCACCGATTCATTCATCACAGTGACTGAAGAAGGAAAGCACCTACTGAAGCAAGGCCACCACGGGAGCCCATCCCCATGGTGGAGAAGAAGTCATCCTGCTGAACCAAGGCCGCCATGGGAGCCCATCTTCATAGCAGCGAAGACGTTGTCCCACTGATGCAAGGCCGCTAAGGGAGCCATACCCATGGCAGTAAAGAAGGCTCTGCTGAAGCATGCCCATGGCAGCTGGCAAAGAAGAAGGCCATCGGAGTAAAGCTACAACGGGAGCCCATCCACAGAGCAGTGGAAGAAGGGGCTTGTCGGTGGTCCCCGATGCAAGTGTGTAAGAATGGGAGCTTGAGTGTAGATGTTTGTGCATGAGAATGTGAGCCTGGGTGTAAGTATGAGAATGAAAGCCTGGGTGTATGTGAGAATGGGAGCCCAGATGTGCATGAGAATGGGAGCCTGAGTGGGGATGTTTGTGTGTGTGCAAGAATGGGAGTCTGAATATTTTGTGTGTGTGTGTGTGTGTGTGTGTGTGTGTGTGTGTGTGTGAGACAATGAGGACATAGGTGTTTTGTGTGTGTGTGTGTGTGTGTGAGAATGGGAGTTTGTGGGTATGTGTGTGTAAGAATGGGAGCCTGGATATTTTGTGTTTGTGTGTGAGAATGGAAGCCTTTGGTGTGTGAGTGAGAGCTTGTGTGTGTGGTAGAACATATGTGAGTGAGAGTTTGTGCATGTAAGGGAGTCTGTGAGAGAAAGCATGAGCCTTTGTGTGTGTGAGAGAGAGAGGAAGGGAAGAAGATAGGAGAGAAAAGAAACAGAAAGAGAAGCGTGACCCTGGAGAATGAATTATGAAAAGACTGACAAGGGGAAAGTGGAAAAAATAGACTGGGCCAACTAATTAGAAAAATAAAAAGAACAGACAACAAAGATAAAAAATGAATTAAAATACATTTTAGCAATTGGAATATGCTATCTTTGGGTATGTAAATTTCTTATAATTTTGTATTTTGTTCTTTAACTTTTCACAGTTCAGAATCTGGTTTCTCAAGCTATTTCGGTTTTGTTTGCATATTTCTATTTTTAAATTGTACTCCCTCATTTCTGTATTAGGTAAGGGTTGGTCTATGTGCTGCCTATGTGTGTCTGAGGTGCAGTATTGCTGCTAACAGTGTAGTTTCTCTATAGGGATTTGTAGCAGTCTGTCTTGTTCTTTTATCCTAGTAGTTGGTGTATTAATGTTCTAGGGCCTAGTGTATTATTTGCATTGCTTCTTTATCATAAGGTTGCTGTTATCTGAGTCCTGAGAGTCAGTGCTGTTATGATATGGTATGGCAAAGTTCTAGGCACTTTATTTATTTATTTATTTATTTTTTGCAGAGTTTTGTGTTAGTTCACAAAATGTTTAACAGTGGAGGGAGCTTTTTTTTTTTTTTTTGCTGGGGTGACTCCAGAATTTGAATATAGTTTTCTTTCATGTTGGTTTGTAATGTGAATTGTCATAGTTTTTCTCTGCTCCCATTCTCATAATTATTGCTATTTTATTGTATTTATTGTTGCGTTTCCCAGCCGCATACTCACCGCGGCCGGGCCTGCTCACCTCTCTCAGCCGTCCACGAGCTCGGGCCTCACTGCCACTGTCAGTCCCGGCCATCCCCTTCACCCCCCTTGGCACACTCCAACTCCGGCGTATTCACAGGTCTCACAGCGGAGCTCCCGCTGAGGCTCCACATCCAGCCTCTCCTCGGCTCCACCCGTAGGCATGCGCGGCCGACCTCCTGCCATTTGAAGGGTCAAGCGCAGGAAACATAGCCGAGTCACTCCCTGATGACATCACGACTCTGTAGTATATAAGGCAAGGCCCATTCCCCGGAACGAGGCCTTGGCAATCGGGACGATCATGTTGTGATAGCAAGTTTGCCTTCCTGTTCCTGTGCCTTGTTCCAGTCTTCTATTCCAGTGTTTTGTTCCAGTTTCCTGTTCCAGTGTCTTGTTCCAGTCTTCTGTTCCAGCATTCTTCTGTTCCAGTGTCCTTCTGTTCCAGCATCCTCCTGTTCCGGCATCCTTCTGTTCCGGTGTCCTCTTGCTCCTTCGTCTCCCCAGGTAGTACCATTCGGACTGTCTTCTCGGTACTGACCTCTGCCTGTTTCTTTGACTACATTTGACCGCTGCCTGGATTTGACGTTTGCCTGTTTACTAGACCATGTCTGAACGCTGCCCGGAACTGACCTCTGCCTGTCCACTGACTATGTCTGCATGCTGCCTGGAACTGACCTTTGCCTGTCCACTGACCACATCTGACCACCGCCTGGAACCTGACCTTTGCCTGATTGACTATTCATGGACTGACCACTGGTATTGACCCTGCTTTGGCTGACTACACTATCCTTGAATCTGGCCTTGATCCTTGCTCTCCATTCAGAGACTCTGTTCTGGCCTTCTCTGGCTCCTGAGCTCCCTGACCTAAACATCGACCGCGCACTCTTGTTTCTGGTGGGCACACCTTTGAACTTTATATCTCGGAGATCCTGCGAGGCCCACCTAAGACCAGGCAGCCCGTGGAACCAAGGGCTCAACCTGAGGGAACCCTGGGTTGCTATTGGTGAAGCTCCAGCTAGCCTCTGTCTCCTCCTGTGCTCCGCCTCCTGGTGGCAGGCGCTCTCTGGGTCCAACCAGGGAGCCTACCAATCCTGCACCAGGCCAAGGGTCCACCTCCCGGCGCAACAGTTATGGTGATCTCTGCCTTTCTGGAAAGAGGATTCTAGAAAGTTTACATTGATATTTGTTTTATGGCTTTATTTATTGGATCTGATGTTTATGTGTTCTCTACTTTTTATCTATTTATATTCTAAAAAGTTTCACTCATGATTCATAAAGGCTGTTGTAGACTACTTAGGAGCCATTGTAAGATACATGCTAAGGCATTATTTATCATTAAGAGAACAGTTCTATGCCTACTGCCCACCCTTGTTAACCTATTGCCCATCCAAAAACACAGTTCTGGCTACACCACTGCCTGCCACGGGGATGGAAGGGAGGAGTTAGCACATGGAATTCCTATGAACTTTGGCCCAAGGGCATGAGTGTTGGCAGCATCTATCAAGCTCACTAACCCCTAGGTTTATCAAAATACAATAATTTTCACATGAATAATGTCTGGATAAGGAAAAGGGGCATGATAATTTCAGAGTTACGCACCATGTGCTAATTTTTATCGCAATGTGCATTAAAGTGTTTGCACCCCATAATACCTGTACTTTGCCATTGGTGAAGTGCTGAGAGGAAAGAAAGAAAGAGAAAAAGAGAGACACTTTATAAGGTTTTCATATTAGTTACCTATTTATATCACTATAGGAGGGCCAGATAGGAACTCCAGGTGAGGATTTGGTAGTGGTCTAGGGATTTGGGGCCAGTTTTACATGCAGAGTGAGAAGTATGAACAGCATAGTAGACCTCAGTGAAGATTTGATGTCATTTGGAGTGAGGAAAGTCAGACTAAGATGAGGTTACTTCAATGATCTCGCGCCCTAGCTTGATAGTACCCTGGTAGAGAGTCCATTAAACTAGGGCAAAAGAACACTGTAGAAATCTCATCTCTCTCTCTCCCCACCCCCCCCCCCACCCCCAATGCCCAATTATCACAAATTGCATTTCGGGCATATCTTCCCCAATCCCGCCCCTTTGAATAAATTTGTAAAATTTGCATTCACGCTGCACATTGGAATAACTATCGCTGGTGTTAACGCCATAACACATTTTGATAGATGACGCTATAAGTCCCTTGATCTTTTTCTGTGTGGCAGGTCATGGAGTTTATTTTGGGGCTGCCAGGGACATCCCGAAGAGAGTAGAAAGAATAAGACTGTGATGGTGAACCTATGACATGCATGTCAAAAGTGACATGCCAACATCAACCAACACCTGACAAAATTATAGGACTCCTGTAAGCTATGGGATCAACAGTAGGCCCCGCAGCAGCTGTGGTAGAGTGGGGACCTCCTTCAAGGCTCTCTGCTCATTTCTCTTGCTTTTCCTGTAGCTTCATAAGCTTCTGCTTCTCTTCAGTCCATCTTTAAAAGTGGCGCGGGCCATCCAGTGCTCCTACCATGTGACAGGGGCCGGCCAATGGCACGGATACCGTGTCACATGGTAAGGGCAAAGGGCCATCGGCGCCATTTTGATTAGTGGCAGCCGACAGCCCTGGAGCGGGAGATCCTGGGACCCCCACTGGACCACCAGGTACCTGTAAAATGTTTTTGGGGGGGTCAGGAGGGTGGGGGAAGCAAAGGGATTAGTTTTAAAGGGTTGGGGTGGGTTTAGGGGTTATTTTTGTGTGCCATTTTTCCCACCCTCCCCCAAAACAATAAGAGAACCCCCACGATCAATATCATGGGGTTTTCCTATCATTTCGGGGAGCCCCCAATTTCTGACGATTTTGAAAATATCGACGATATTTTCAATCATCCGAAGCCCGATTCACATCCCTATTGTCCAGGATAAAAATAAAGTGCACATCCTTGGCTTCAGTACTAGGATTAATGATAGTGATAGCATTAGTGTAAATCCATCAATTGAGAATAACAACCCTGGTACAGTTATAGGTCATGGAGACTCTGTTCATAGACTCACTGTTATAGGAGACAGACCACAGAAGTTAACAAAAAAAAAAAGTTAGAGGAAGAGATATAATTACATGGAGTCTGGTATATAAGTAAACAAATGGCATTGTTACTAGAGTGTCAGTACCAAGCTGCTATTCTGTGAAATATTTGGAGCATAAGAATGTAAGAACTGAAGAAGTTGTCATAATGGGTCAGATGAAAGGTCCATCAAGCCAGCATCCTGTTTCCAATAGAGATGTGAATCGTGTGATCGATCGTCTTAACGATCGATTTTGGCTGGGGGGGGAGGGAATCTGATCGTCGCGGTTTTGTTTTTTTTTTTTTTTTTAAATCGTTTAAATCGTAAATCGGGGGAGGGCGGGAAAACCAGCACACTAAAACAACCCTAAAACCCACCCGACCCTTTAAAATAAATCCCCCACCCTCCCGAACCCCCCCAAAATGTTTTAAATTACCTTGGGTCCAGTGGGGGGGTCCCAGAGTGATCTTCCACTCTCGGGCCACGGCTGCGTTAATAGAAATGGCGCCGGTGCTACCTTTGCCCTGTCATATGACATATGGCAAGTCTTGTGGGGGTCAGGAGGCCCCCCCAAGCTGGCCAAAAGTCCCTGGGGGTCCGGTTTTCCTGCCCTCCCCCTTCCCCTCCCCCCTCCCCTGATTTACGATTTTTGACGATAAATCGGGGGAATTCCTATTGTATCGCGCCTCTAACGATTTTTGATGATTTAAAATATATCGGACGATATTTTAAATCGTCAAAAAACAATTCACATCTCTAGTTTCCAACAGTGGCCAATCCAGGTTACAAGTACCTGGCTAGTATCCAAAGCATTAAGTAGATCCCATGCAACCAATGCCAGTAATAGCAGAGGCTATTCCCTAAGTCAACTTGATTAACTGCAGTTAATAAGCTTCTCCAAAAACTTCTCCAAACCTTTTTTAAACCCAGCTACACTAACTGCACTAACCACATCCTCTGGCAACAAATTCCAGAACTTATTTGTTCGTTGAGTGAAAAAGAATTTTCTCCAATTAGTTTTAAAGGTTCTACTTGCTAACTTCATGACGTGCCCCCTAGTCCTTATACTATCCAAAAAATAACTGATTCACATTTACCCATTCTAGACCTCTC
This sequence comes from Rhinatrema bivittatum, assembly GCF_901001135.1. Taxonomy (NCBI): domain Eukaryota; kingdom Metazoa; phylum Chordata; class Amphibia; order Gymnophiona; family Rhinatrematidae; genus Rhinatrema; species Rhinatrema bivittatum. The sequence goes on along the minus strand of NW_021821151.1, from coordinate 51,175 downwards.
ATGATTTTATAGACCTCTATATCTGCCTAAGCCATCCCTTCTGCAAGTCGTCTCTTCTCCAAGCTGAACAGTCCTAACCTCTTTAGCCTGGAAGAGGAATAATATAGAAATCTACAGCTCTAACACTAAATTTTCAAAAGGGAAACTTTGGTAAAACAAGGAAAATAGAAAAAAACTGAAAGGTGCAGCTGCTAAGGTTAAAAGTGTACAACAGGCATGGACATTGTTTAAAAATACCATCTTAGAAGCGAAGTCCAGATGTATTTCATGCATTAAGAAAGATGGAAGGAAGGCAAAACAATTAATGGCATGGTTAAAAGGTGAGGTGAAAGAGGCTATTTTAGCCACAAATCATCCTTCAAAAATTGGAAGAAGGATCCATCTGAAGAAAATAGTAAAAAGTCATAAACATTATCAAGTTAAGTAGAAAACATTGATAAGACAGGCTAAGTGAGAATTTGAAATGAAGTTAGCTGTAGAGGCAAAAACTCATAATAAAACCTTTTAAAAATATATCCGAAGCAAGAAGCCTATGAGGGAGTCGGTTGGACCGTTAGATGACCTAAGGTTTAAAGGGGCTCTTAAGGAAGATAAGGCCATTGCAGAAAGACTAAATGAATTTTTTGCTTCTGTATTTACTAATGAGGATGTTGGGGAAATACCGGTTTCGGAGATGGTTTTCAAGAGTGATGAGTCAGATGAACTGAACCAAATCACTGTGAACCTAGAAGATATAGTAGGCCAGATTGACAAAATAAAGAGTAGCAAATCATCTGGACCAGATAGTGTGCACTCTAGGGTTCTGAAGGAACTCAAATATGAAATTTCTGATCTATTAGCTAAAATGTGTAACCTATCATTAAAATCATCCATTGTACCTGAAGACTGGAGGGTGGTCAGTGTAATCCCAATATTTAAAAAGGGCTCCAGGAGTGATCCAGAAAACTATAGACCAGTGAGCCTGACTTCAGTGCTGGGAAAAATAGTGGAAACTATTCTAAAGATCAAAATCACAGAGCATATAGAAAGACATGGTTTAATGGAACACAGTCAGCATGGATTTACCCAAGGGAAGTCTTACCTCAGAAATCTGCTTCATTTTTTTGAAGGGGTTAATAAATATGTGGAAAAAGATGAACTGGTAGATGTAGTGTATTTGGATTTTCAGAAGGCGTTTGACAGTCCCTCATGAGATGCTTCTACGAAAACTAAAAAGTCATGGGATAGGAGGCAATGTCTTTTCATGGATTACAAACTGGCTAAAAGACAGGAAACAGAGAATAGAATTAAATGGTCAATTTTCTCAGTGGAAAAGTATGAACAGTGGAGTGTCTCAGGGACCGTACTTGGACCGGTGCTTTTCAATATATTTATAAACAATCTGGAAAGAAATATGATGAGTGAGGTAATCAAATTTGTAGATGATACAAAATTATTCAGAGTAGTTAAATCACAAGCAGATTATGATTAATTGCGGGAGGACATTATGAGACTGGAAGATTGGGCATCTAAATGAAATTTAATGTGGACAAGTGCAAGGTGATGCATATAGGGAAAAATACCCCGTGCTGTAGTTTCATGATGTTAGGTTCCAAATTAGGAGCTACCACCCAGGAAAAAGATCTAGGCATCACAGTAGATAATACATTGAAATCGTCGGCTCAGTGGGCTGCTCGAGTCAAAAAAGCAAACAGAATGTTAGGAATTATTAGGAAGGGAATGATGAATAAAATGAAAAATGTCATAATGCCTCTGTATCACTCCATGGTTAGACTGCACTTGAATACTGTGTGCAATTCTTGTGGCCATATCTCAAAAAAGATATAGTTGCACTGGAGAAGGTACAGAGAAGGGTGACCAAAATGATAAAGGGGATGGAATGGCTCCCCAATGAGGAAAGGCTAAAAAGGTTAGGGCTGTTCAGCTTAAAGAAGAGACGGCTGAGGGGGGATCTGAAAGAGGTATCTAAAATCATGAGAGCTCTAGAATGTAGAATGGGTAAATGTGAATTAGTTATTTACTCTTTCAGATAGTAGAATGACTAGGGGGCACTTCATGAAGTTAGCAAGTAGCACAATTAAAACAAATCATTGAACATTCTTTTTTACTCAATGCACAATTAAGCTCTGGAATGAGCTGCCAGAGGATGTGTATTGTAGTGTAGTTAATGTAGCTGGTTTAAAAAAAAGGTTTGGATAAGTTCTTAGAGGAGAAGTCCATTAACTACTTATTAATCAAGCTGACTTACAGAATAGCCATTACTATTACTGGCATTAGTAGCATGGGATCTACTTAATGTTTGGGTGCTTGCCAGGTACTTGTAACCTGGATTGGCCACTGTTGGAAACAGGATGCTTGGCTTGATGGACCCTTGGTCTGACCCAGTATGGCAAATTCTTATGTTCCTCACAGGGGAGCCAAATACCAAATACCAAAAGATATAACTATAGACCAATAAAATATAGCAGAAAGATACAGGAATTGTGCCAATTTTATGGGGCATCACTGGTCTGAATAGGAAGATTTTCCAAGTGTACCTTGATATGTTGTCTATCCAGATAATATCTTATAAATTCCTGAAGGAGGCTCTCTGTGTCTGTGGTACAATGCAAGTATTAGAAGGCCATTAGATAGGATTTTATCCAATATACTCTGGCTTGCCAGTGAGATTCATTCCTGTCTTGGTAAACACAAAACTAACCCATTTAGAGACATTAGTCCCAAAAAAGACCTCAAGGTTATCATGTTTGATGATGTAAAGTTAGTAAAACAATGTGATAAGTTGGTGGCCAGAGACAAAGGAGTGGCAGGGTACATCTAGGGTACATCTTTCTTTTTAGTACCCTGTTGCTGTTGTATTTCAAAAGTGGAAGGGGTGCCTCTGGAAGAACATTTGTCAATAAGACATGTATCAGCACCTAAGATGTGGTTGCTTCCTCCCACCGAGAGGAACTGAATAGTAGCTTGTAGGGGTGTGCATTCGTTTTGAACTTAAATGGAAAACACAACTTATTTTTTTTTTTAACTTAAAAAAAAGATGAGGCTTAAACGATCGGATTTCCAACTTATTCAACATAGCTATGTTGAATACGTTGGAAATCGCGATTGTTGATCTAAATAAAAATTTAAACCCCTCACCCTCCTTAATCCCCCCCCCCCCAAGACTTACCAAAGCTGGCCAAAAGTTCCGTGAGGGTCCGGGAGCGGACGCGTGGGGAATCACGTGACGTCCGCGTCACGTCGGAGTGACGCGGCATCACGTGATTCCCCTCGGGTTCGCTCCCGGAACCCTCGTTGGGCCCAAAAGGCACTTTTGGCCAGCTTGGGGGGGTCAGGAGGCCCCCCCAAGCTGGCCAAAAGTTCCTTTTGGGCCCAACGAGGGGTCCGGGAGCGAACCCGAGGGGAATCACGTGACGCCGCGTCACTCTGACGTGGCGCCGACGTCACGTGATTCCCCTCGGGTTTGCTCCCGGACCCCTCGTTGGGCCCAAAAGGCACTTTTGGCCAGCTTGGAGGGGTCAGGAGGCCCCCCCAAGCTGGCCAAAAGTGCCTTTTGAGCCCAACGAGGGGTCCGGGAGCGAACCCGAGGGGAATCACGTGACGCCGCGTCACTCCGACGTGACGCCGACATCACGTGCTCCTTGCAAAGGAGTTCAGGAATGGCATCCTGACCCCGCTGGACCACCAGGGAGTTTTGGTAAGTCTTGGGGCGGGGGGGATTAAGGCGGGTGAGGGGTTTAAATTTTTATTTGCACGTATGGACATAGACTCAACTTATGGAATTCTCCATATGTCCATATTGACTGCAAATGGGACCCCCTTTCGACTTATGGACTTATGAACTTAAACTTTTGGTCTGCACATCCCTAGTAGCTTGATGCTCCTTAATCTGAGCTACAATCTCTTTGATTTTGTCTCTGAATCAGTTGTCTCCCGTACAAGGGATATCTGCAAACTGATGATATACATCTTCCCACAGACTGCTGGTTCGCAACCAAGTCAGCCTGCAAGCCCTAATGGCCATCCTCAAAGTTCTGGCTCCAGGGTTGAATGCTTCATAGATTAAGAAGATTAGATGTCTTTCACACACTTCTGTGTCCTCTGCCATTTTATGAACTACAGCTTCTGTAGGTCTAGTGATTCTATTAGGGGCTTCAGCTTCTTAACACATTCAAGCAAGTATTGTGCCATGTACAGCTTATGTGCTGTTATGCTAGTGCTCAGCATGAAACTCTGAAAAACTTTCTTTCCAAAGGTTTTCAGGAGCTCTGGATCTTTCCCTAGAGGGGTATTGGAGATATCCTGAATCTTTTTGGCTCATTTAAGCATGGCCTCTATTACAAAAGACTGATATGGAAGCTGGAACTCTCTAAACCCAGGAGCTGACTGCACCCTGAAGTTTAAGTTGAGTTTTCTACCTACTAGCATGCAGGTAATGGGACTCTACCACATCCTGGACTGAAGATCCTAAAGTAACTTGTGCACAGGAATTGTTGCCAATTTATCTGGAGGCTGTAAGAGTTGTAGAAGGCCAAAAATCTCTTTTCTGACTTTGAGGCCCAGTACATTAGCCAATTAATCCAGAAATCTGGAGTAGCAGAGAGCCTCAGGAAGGGATTGTTGCAGTAAACTAGGTAAATAGTTTGATAGAGTTCCTCTTGAGCTTTCCAAAGATCTTAGCAAGGGGGAAACACTGACCATAACCCTGACAAAGAGATGTTGACCAAAGTGGAGGCCTCTGCTACTTTAGAGGTAACATGTCCAGAAGGGAAACTGATCTAGCTTACTACCTTTTTACGTCCTACAGCTCAGGGCAGGATACCCCAATCACAGGGGAAAGCTTGCTCAATTGTTGAGGGCTGATTCCTATGTCCGGTAACTCTTTCAATGGGAAATGCACTTGTGTAGAACTAAGTGGAGCTCCAATTTGCAGGAATACCTTTCCCATTTTAGACAGGGGAAGTTACAAGTCTCCTCTCCTATCTTTAGAAGTCAAGGAAGTAAAGAAATTCTTCACCAACTCAGTGAGCTGTTGTGCTCTCTGTACCAAGAGACATCCTGTTAAGAAACCCATATAGACTCCTCTTCATTTTACTGTAAAACAGCGGATGTACTTAAGTTCACTTAAATATTAGGTTCCAAAGATCTCCGTGCTGACCTGGCAAGGCTCTGCATCGAGATCTCTGATGTCTCGCCAGGGCAATCTGCTCCAGTGGCTCTTTTATCAATGCCAGTGGTATCATGGAAGGAATCAGTACTAGCATCTGACACCAGGCCCAGCATCACCAGGTGTGTACACCATGCATTTGCATGGAGTGGCACACCTGGGGTGGCAGTGGCAGTAGGAAAGGCCATGGGACTGCTGCAGAGCTCAACCTGCCAGCAGCTGAAATTTTAGAAAATACCACAAAGAAGAGAGGCAGGCTGTTGGTGGCAGGCAAAAATGAGGACATGCTGAAGCAATGTTTCCTGATAGCTGTGTGCTTACAGCTTTCTGTACCCCCCATCACAGGAAGGCCGGTGGGGCCGAAGCAGTCTAGCCTGTGGGACCATGGAAAAGCTCATCCCACCATGGCCCAAACTTAAGGGAAAAGGAGGCCAGTGGGGCCATGGTGAAGCCATGGCCCACAGTGAAGAGGAGGATGGAAGAGGCCACAGTGAAAGCCATCCCATCATGGCCTGGAGAAAGGAGGCTGTGTGTGTATGTGTGTGTGTGTGTGTGTGTGTGTGTATGTATGTGTTTGTGTGTGTGAACCTGTGTGCATGTGTCTGTATGGCAGCATGTGTGTATGTGCCTGTGAGAGAGATTGTGTGTATGTGTCTTTGTGAAAGCTTGAGTGTGTATCTGTGTCAGAGCTTGTGCTCATATGTATATGTGTGTTTGTGTGAAAGCTTGAGTATGTGTGTGTGTCTGTGTGAGAGCTTGAGTGTGTATCTGTGTCAGAGCTTATGTTCATGTGTATGTGTGTCTGTGTGAAAGCTTCTGTATATGTGTGTGTGTCTGGTGAGATCCTTTGTGCATGTGAATGTTTGTGTGTCAGTATGAATGCCTATTTGCATATGTGTGTATGAGACAGAGAGAGAGAGAGCCTGTTTGTGAGTGCTAGTGTGCATGTTTGTGTGTGTGCCTGTGAGAGCCTATGTGTCACTGTTGAATATGGAGGCAAAGAAGACACTTCAGGCAGCTTTCATCGCAGGCAGGAAAAGAAGGGGTGAGCCCTCACGAGGCTCTTCTTTTTATTGTACATTCATACAAAGGCAGATGATGTGTCATTACATGATTGGCTACTTTCCCCATAGCAACAGACGAGTCCCTACACTATTGGCTTGGCTCAGGGGGTGTACACGGATCATATCATTGGCTGCTGAAATCTATACCTCCTGACTTTGTCCTGCCTCTGACTAAGGAACACCCAGCCCTACTTTCAGGCTATCAGGATTAATTATAAACTAGAGAAATACATGACAGTCAGGTATCCTTTCCCAGGCAGAGACTTAAGCACAAGTGTTGCTTTTATTCAGGCAAATGTCAGGGAGAAGGGAAGTTAGTGTTTAACCCTGATGAAATGGCTTGCTGGCAAAGCTTATAATTCCATCTCACCCTTTCTGTTTTTGTTTAGGCAGCTCAATAAAGCTTCAGACCCTTACTGAAATCTGTTATGTCTTGGTAAATAGGAAAAGGGGGATTATGGAGGGAAGAAATCTGATTCGGCGTGGTGTGCCAGCTGCCGATGAGCTCCTGAATCTCCATATCACCCAGAGCTGGTGCAGGTGGTGTGCCAACGCTGCAGGGCTCAGGATTCCCTATTAGGCATCTTACAAGACATCTTTGTATCCGGGCTGAGAGCAAGGTTTCAGTATGGATATGAGGTTGGGTATGCACTGAATACAGCATCACAGGCAGATAATTAAGACAATTATGGTCATTATAATAGAAATCACCCTTTTGAGACCAGAAATATCAGGGAGCCAGGACCATAGCCAATCCCATGGAGAAGTTGGTATTCTGTCTGAAAGTGGTGCATCAGCAACCATGGTTTCTATCTGCTCTATGGTATGTGTGAGGTTTGCTTTATAGTCTGATATATATACACACAGCAATGAGATCCAATTAATGCACAAACACCACCCTTTAAGGCTAAAATGGTTTCTAAGGTATAGCTGTTCTGTAATGCTACTTCTCTAATCTGAGAGACTTCTGTTGTGAGTAGTTTTAATGCATGGACTGTCTGATTAAATAGGGCAGTCGTCCAGTTAGCTAGGATGTGTAAGTCTCTGTAATTCATAGCTGTCCCCATTGGGGGAAACAGGCTTCTAGCTATCTGAGTTTCTGTATACTTTTCTATGGGATTATTTATCGCCTCCCTTTTGTTACGGAGCCTTGCTTTGGGTAAATTTTTGACTGCATAGTATGAGGGGAGGATGTAGCCTAAAGTGCATCTGTCTCTTCATCTTGGGGAAATGTACATATATGCTCTACACCCACATAACATCCATATGTTTCCTAACAGATTAGTGGACATGTCATTGGTTATCATTTGGGCTATATAACTACAAAGGGTAAATCCGTCATCCCCTCTATACTTTCTGTACTTGCTTGGGGCTCCCACTGCACATCCTGAAATCTGCCAATTGCATACATATATGTGGTATAATTATGTAAGTGTTCAGTGATTAATACAAAGGTTCGGTTACAATATGGGCATTTCCCACCTGAATCCCCTTCCCATCCCCTGTATCATAGTCCCAACAAAGAGCGGCAGTCTCTTGAATACAGCTACCAATGTGTAGTATGGTATTATTAACTGGAGAGTTAATGAAAACATCTCTCTGTAAAGGATAATTAGTCCATACTGTAAGGTTAAATGGTACAGCATGCATCAGTAGTTCTCCGCAGGTTTGGGTTGGCATGTGTGTGCAGATCCAACAGTCTGTTCGATTCAACAGGTGTGAAAAGTTCTGTGCATCGAGGATGTACATGTTGTCCTGTCAGAGTCCTTGTTCTGAAATTGCCATAGCTGGAGAAATAAGGCAAAGGAGGAGGATGCAGAACACAATTGTTAATGAGTTGGCATTCAGGCAAGAAAAGGTGGCTAATAAGTTCTCTGGAGTTTTCTCAAGGCCTTGCTGTTCTAAGAGTTGTGCAGATTGGTTGGATAGGGCCTTGATCTGTCCCCAGGTCATGTGGTGCTGCTTTTTGCAAGGAGTTCGGTCTCTGTCCTTCTGAGGGCTGTGGAGGCTCATGGAGAAGTTTGGGATCGGGTCCTGTAGACCTGGACACCTTTCCATCTCTCCACAGCTTGATACCTGTGGAAGCAAGCAGAGAAACATATCCTCGTTCCCCATTTTAAGGGAACGGGACCGTACCAGACATTAAATATTCTATACAAAACTGATGGCTGTGGGTGACTAACCCTAGTCCCATAATAATTACTCATGGCTGTGGTCTTAAATTTGATATGTTTAGATGATTTAAAGTAAACAATACTTTGTTCTTGTTCAGCCAGTCCTTCTTAGGGGGAAGATCCAGGGGCAATCCCTCCTTTTTCTTTTTGTTTGGTCCAGAGCTCTTAAGGGTATGATTGGCTCTCTCCACAATGGCTTGCCCTGTGGTGTTGTAGGGGATGCCAAATAAGTATTTAATGTTCAATTATTGACAAAATTCATGCAAAGGAATGGCTGCAGTAAGTAGAGCCATTTTTCAGAACAGAGGGTAACCCCATTATCAAGAAAGTTTTTATGCAGTGATCAATTTTCATTCAGTAAAATAGCAATAAATGTAAATTAATCATTTAAAGGAAAAGTCATTTGCAGTAAGCAGAATCAAATGACAAGTATGTCAGACATTATATTAAACATATGTTACACAAGACTGACATATATTCATTCATCCTGCAAATATTCATTTACACAAAACTGACACATATTCATATTCATTCTGCAAATATTAATTCATAGTCTTCTTGGCATCAAGACAGACAACAGATAACACATAATTTGAGCTAAAAATCTTATCAAAAAGTTATCAAAAACAAAATTAAATCAAGGATCAAAAATCAAAAGTCAAAAGGTGTTAGAAAAATGTTAAAATAAACTGCAAAGTGTTCACCTTCACATCTCCTCATGGCAGGAAGGCTGTAAATCTGGAAAATATTAAAAACTGGCATACAGCAAAAATTTACTAAGGTAAGGATAAAAGTGAGCTTCTTACTTTTTTAACCTTGAAGAAATCAATTCTATTATTCAATTTAATAAAATCAATTTGGATTTGCAAGAAAAGGCTTGGGAGGGATTGCTTTAGATGTAGCAACCTCTATCAGTAAAAATTATAAGGTTCAGAATTCTGTATAAATTTGTGAAAAAGAAAATAAAACTGAAGTGTCCTTAAGACATGAGGACCGCAGATCTGAAAAATAAAAACTAGTATACAACAGAATTATTAAAACAATAATATAATATAACTTGTAGAATAACATAGCGCCTCCTAGTGGAGACACCATCATTACTTTATAGAATGCAACTATTGTTCCAGGTTGCAATCAATAATACTCTGAGCTTACTTTCAATGTGGAATATCAGAATAGAATTTCTTTATATAATTATTAGAATAGGAAATTAAACACGCTGTTTGCTCAGCTCTGTCTGCTGCACACTAAAGTTTGAAAGTATTAAAAGATTAACAGAAAGAGAGTGAGACGAGGAAGGACTAGTACAGGAATGGTGAGTTATAACATATAGAAACTAGAGAGAGAAACTGCAGGACTAAGTCCAGTTTTTTTTTCTTTTCAAAAGTTCTCCCTCCCTCCCCCATGAGTGGCAAGCAAGAGTTAACAGAAAGACAGTAAAGGGGGGGAGGAGCAGTGTTTCTCAAAAGAAAAGAACTGCACCCAAGGAATTAATCCTTCAGTCAATAGGAACTTAAAGATAGCATTGTTTAACAATTTAGATTGCATCAACCAGAGACAATGGCTTGGCAAGGACTTGCTGATTCCTTGCAGACAGATACTATTTTAATTTACTTTTGTCCTGAAAGGGAGAATTACAAGTTCTGTGTGCTAGCAATACAAGCTATAAACTTAAATCTCAGAGAAATGGAGTCATTTTAAATGTGAGCCAAATTAATTTTGCAAGAAGTGAACATTTCACATGAAATTCACACAGCAATTGTTCAAATTTCAGTACAGTTTTAACATAAGGTTCTGCATTCACTTTGTGGGGGAAAATACTCTCAAAGTATGCAGATTTTTTTGTAACTGAATATCAAAGATTAACAGAAACCATTTTTTCCAAGTTTGCTGTGCCTGCTCCAGCACTAGGTGTAGTCTGGTTTGTAACAGGTCATTGTACTGTCTCATTAAATCATTTTTTTCATATTGATATTTTCTTTGCTTGTAACGCAGGAGTGCAGCTGCTTGGCCCAAGGTCTTATACGCTGATTTCTTTGAAGACCTGGGGGCATAGCCACTGCTCATGGCACTCCGGGCACTCAACTCTATTGCTGCCACACCCAGCTCTTTAATCCCTTTTGTAATAGGAGAGGCTTGAATCCCTTTCAATAATTCCTCTCTTGTGAGATTTCCATGTTCTAGGTGAAATCCCATGCTGACCGCGGCACATAAATTGTTACCGGGAGCAGCGGTTTGAGATGGTAATTTACCTGGACAAATTGGTGATGCAGAATTAATGACTGTCTCAGTTAATGGCAAATGAGGGTACAGGGAGTGGTTGGTGGGGGAAGGGGATGGCAGGCAAGATGGAGGAAGGCTAGTTTTTCTGACCTCAGTGTTTTCAGTTTCCTGGGGCCTTTTCTCTGAGATGGACGCAGAGGAAGCCACAGCTTGAAGTCCTAATAATTCTTTTTCTGTAAGGTTTTCTTTCTGCTGTTTCTGCTGAAATTCAATGCTAATCGCCCCACCCAGGCCAGGTTGTGGTTCAATTGTTCTCAAGGACTGCTTTTCTAAAGAAGTGGGGAAGGTGTGAATGGGCTTGGGTGTGGGTATGGAGAGCTGATACAAAGAATTTGCTGTCTCTGAGGGAGACTGAGTATAAGATAGTGGAAGGGTATTCTGATTGAGCTTGCCTGCTTCTAAAAGCACATGGTTTGGAAATGCTGCCTTGAAACTTTTTTTTCCTATGTGTTCTATGGCCTCTGTACATTTTTGCCATATTAATAACTGCTTTATGGGAGCTCTGGGAGTCATATGAAGATTATTGCCTATAAAAATCCAGTCCTGGATATTCAGAGTTCCAGCCTGTGAATACCAAGGGCAACGGCATGCTATTTCACTTATTAATTTTTCTAAGTCCCCCAGGCTGATTTGTGCTTTTTTTCTTCTGGTGATGAAATAATGATTCTTGATGATTTGCTGCAGCTCCCTAGCATGTAGCCTCTGCTGTACAGTCAAATCACTTCCCATGCTCACGAGTGTGGGGAACAAACTTGCTAAAAAATACTTAAATATACTAAAAAGTACTTTAAATATACTTACGATTTGCAAATCTGTTGAACGGTACGTACCTAAAGCTATGTCCAGCCGAAATGAGCAGAGAGTTTATCATCACGTCGGGCTCACCAGATGTTGAATATGGAGGCAAAGAAGACACTTCAGGCAGCTTTCATCGCAGGCAGGAAAAGAAGGGGTGAGCCCTCACGAGGCTCTTCTTTTTATTGTACATTCATACAAAGGCAGATGATGTGTCATTACATGATTGGCTACTTTCCCCATAGCAACAGACGAGTCCCTACACTATTGGCTTGGCTCAGGGGGTGTGCACGGATCATATCATTGGCTGCTGAAATCTATACCTCCTGACTTTGTCCTGCCTCTGACTAAGGAACACCCAGCCCTACTTTCAGGCTATCAGGATTAATTATAAACTAGAGAAATACATGACAGTCAGGTATCCTTTCCCAGGCAGAGACTTAAGCACAAGTGATGCTTTTATTCAGGCAAATGTCAGGGAGAAGGGAAGTTAGTGTTTAACCCTGATGAAATGGCTTGCTGGCAAAGCTTATAATTCCCACAGTCACATACAGGTTCTCACAGGTATGCGCACACACACACACACACACACATAATGTGTCTGTGAGGGAGTGAGAGTCTGTGTATGTGAGAAAGAGGGAGTGTGTTTGAGAGCATAGTAATGTTATGAGATGAAGTGTGTGAGAGAATGAATATGTTTGTATGTATGTATGTACAGTATATGTGTGTGTGTGTGTGTGTGTGAAGATAAAGTTTGTGTTGCCCTATCTCCCTCAATCCATGACAATCTCAGGCTGACTGGAAATCAAAAGATCCCAGGAATGGCGAGCAGGAGATTTTTTTTAATCCTTATTAGTTTTAATTATTAGGTGTAATTTGATATTTCTGCTGTTTTGAAATATTGTATTGTTTTTTGGGACATATTAAAACATATTTTAATTACTGGATTTTTTTTTATTCATCATGAAATATTTTATTGGTGTTTGGAAAATTTTGGTTATTCTATTTGTTAATTGGTTTGAAATATTTATTAGAGATGTGCAAAGCCTGAACATTTTCGGCCTGCCGCAGGAAATATCATATTTCCCATGGTTCAGGCCTTTGAAATTCAGGGGGACCCTAATTTCAGGTTAGTGCGCACTAACCCGAAACCAAATTTTTCCCAAAATTTTGGGAAAAATTCATTCGGGATTCGGGGTCCCCGAACCAGGACAAATTAGGCAATTTCATTAAAATTGCCTAATTCATCCTGAACGATAGCACATCCCTAATATTTATTTATTTTTTTTATAACTGATTTCTCTACTATGACTGATGTTTTATATTTCTTGATTTTATTATTTAAAGTTTTATGAAGAATGGGAATGTTTCTGTTTTTTGATTGTTGCTTTGCATATAGAGGCTGGATTGTTATAGGTTCCAGTACAGTTCTTCTCAGCACATTTCTGTTTATACAGGGTGGCCCATGGAAAAGTATCCTGCCTCCAATGCACTGGTATTGGAGGCAGGCTACTTTTCCATAGGCCACCCTGTACTTTCTGGTCTCTTTATTCTGTATTTGGTCAGAGTTTGTCTGTGTTCTCCTTGTATAACCGAGGTGAGGTATTCTACTACCATATAATTTATCTGTAGGGATCTATAGCAGTCTGATTTGTTCTGTTTTCATAGTAAGAGATGTATTGGTGGTCTAGGGCCTGTTGTAATATGTGCAGTGTTACCTCTTAATAGATAAGGTTGTTACTGTTTGACTGCTGGCCATTAGAGTTGTATTGGTATGGGAGGTTTACTATATTGTAATGGTAATTCCGTTTATTCATGGCTTTCTGAGGGCAAGGTCCACACCTTGTACTCATTACAAAAAGTCTAATTCCATAGGAGTTCCACGTGTCTTCTTTGCAGGATTTTCTGTTTGGCACCACAGAAGTGCATGTAAATATAATATGCATGTTGTAAGTGATATTTTTACCTCAGAAGACTGTACTTTTGATTGTTCTTTCTTCATGTAAATTCTGTTATAAATGCATTATTTAATTGTGGGTGCACAATACTGTAAGGTTTATCTATGATACCTAATACCCTTCTCTTGACCATGGGTTCCATTTGGAGGGGAGTTAGTTTTTAAAAATATAGATTGCTGGAGGGAGCTGTGCTTTCTTTGAAAGCGCCTGGGACAGAGACTGAATGAATCAGGGCCGGAAGCGGGAAAGGCAGGGCAGCAAAAAGCTAGCACCTTCCCTGCCTGAAACCTCCATGCCTTAGAGTACTTGATCTGTGCCAAAGCAACTAACAGCATCCTGGATGGGTTAATATCTAGGTCAGGGCTTCTCAAACCTGTCCTGAGGACCTGCAGCCAGTCGGGTTTTCAGGATATCCACAAAGAATATGCATGAGATACATTTGCATACATGGTATGTATCTCATGCATATTCATTGTGGATATCCTTAAAACCCGATTGGCTGTGGGGTCCCCAGGACAGGTTTGGGAAGCCCTGGTCTAGGTAAAACAGATGTGTCAAAACCAATGGGACTTTCCACGCCATGAACAATGAAGACACCTGCACTAACAAGGCTCCGGTAGTCTTAGGTGCCAGCAATGGCCTTGCAGCCACAGAACCATTCCTCTTCAACTTTTTCGGTTCCAGCAGGAGATGGATCTCACTTAGATGCCTTTTCCATGACCCTTCTGGCACTGGGCATTTCTATGCCTTGCTCGACCCAGGTCAGGGATATATCTGGATCTGGTGCTACAGAAGGGGAGCCTCAGTAGCAGAGTAGCAATGTGAGGAGCCCTTGCTCAATTTATGATCCTGGAAGTGGACCCTTAGTCTGAGGGAGGGTAAGAGCTACCTCGGAGAGAGTAAACTCTCGTAGATCCCTCCCGTCGGAAGGTGAGGCCTGATACCACAGAAGTTGAATAGGTGCTTCGCCACTGGAAGTCCTTGGTTCCCCCAGGAGGAGCTCATAGGGACCAGGACTGCTTGGACTTAGGTGAATCACAGAGGACAGAAGATTGGTCTGGATGCAGGCGCCTCCTGCAGGTCAGGGTCTCCAGACCGCTGGCACCTTCAGCAGGTCGTAAGTCCGTCCAGTAGTTGCAGCCAAAGAGTGGTCGGAAGCAGGTCCTATAGTCCAAGTTAAGCGAATGGTCGGAAGCCGGTCCAGGTCAATGCCAGGAGAAGGGTCTGAAGCCGGTCCAGAGTCGATGCCAGGAGAGAGGTCAGAAGCCAGTCTGGAGTCAATGCCAGGAGAATCAAACCAAGGATGGAGAAGAGCAGAAGCAGGAACAAATAGACAGGAACAGGCTCGATCGAGAGACCTCAGAACATCGAGCTCAGAACTAACCAAACAGGAAGCCTCAATACCAAGGAAAGGTCTGAGGAGCAGACCTTGCCGTAAATACCAAGGTACAGGAAGGAGTCCAAGGGAGGAGCCACAACGACTTCCTGTCATGGCTCCTTTAAATTTAGCCTGCAGCCACGCGCGTGGCCCTAGTCAGCCCCAGGGGGGGGGGGGGGCGAGTCAGCCTGGCAGGAGAGGAGCCATGCAGCCGGATGCCAGCAGTGGCAACGGCCATGAAGGAAGCACAGGAGAGAGCTGCCCATGCCCACCAAAGCCTGAGAGACAGCCTGACCCCGTGGGTAGGCTTTTGCCCCGGTCGTGGCCTGCTGCGACCCGCGGCCATGACAGTCGGTCCCGACCGCAGACCGCCGTGGCCAGCAACAATAACAGTATCCCCTCCTTTAGGCCTCCCCCTAGAAGGCTTGGGTTTTCCTGGGTGTGCAGAATGAAAGTTCTTGAGAAGAGTCTTATCCAAGATGTTCTTAGCCGGCTCCCAGGAATTCTCCTCCGGCCCACATCCTTCCCAAGCCAGCAGATATTCCCATGTGTGACCTCGTTTTCGGACATCAAGTACCTCATGCACCTGATAAATCGTCTCCTCCTCTGCCCTAGGTTGTGGGGCTTTGGGGACCTTGCAAGTAGGCCAAGTGAGGACCAAAGGCTTCAGCAGTGACATGTGGAAGGAGTTATGGATTCATAAAGTTGCAGGCAAACGAAGTTGATAAGTCATGGGACCTAGTTGTCGTAGCACCGGAAAGGGCCCAATATAACGAGGGGCTAATCCCATGGAAGGGACTCTGACGGATGTGCCTAGTGCTTAGCCACACTTTTTCACCTGGACGGAACCGGGGAGCCGGTCGTCGCTGCTTGTCATCAAATTTCTTGGTGGTGAGAGCCACTTTACATAGCATCTGCCGATTATGGATCCAGAGCCGTTTTAATTGTGCAGCAGTGAGCTGGGCTGCTGGGGATGGAACCGGTAATGGCAAAGGCAAGGGCGGCCTGGGTTGTCACCCAAATATGATCTGAAAGGGTGAGGCTCCCGTTGAAGTACAGGCATGAGAATTATGGGAGAATTCAGCAAAAGAGAGAAGAGTCGCCCAGTCGTCTTGACATATTCGTAGAAATTGTTTTAGTGTATGATTCGTATGTTCAGCCTGGCCATTGGCTTCCGGGTGAAACGCGGTGGTAAAGTCTAAAGAAATGTGAAATTTCTTACAGAGATTACTCCAGTAATGTGCCATGAACTGAGGGCCACGGTCAGAAACAATGTGCTGTGGCAGGCCGTGGAGTCGAAAGATATGGAGCATGAACAGTTGAGCCAAACGAGGAGCTGACGGGAGGGAGGGTAGTGGGGTAAAGTGGGCCATTTTAGAAAACCGGTCCACTACTACTCATATTACTGTGTTGCCCTCCGAAGGTGAAAGATCCACAATGAAGTCTGTGCAGATGTATGTCCAAGGCTTTGAGGGTGCCGGCAACGGTTGTAAAAGTCCTTGAGCTTTTCCAATAGGAATCTTATGTTGAGCACTGGTTGGGCATGAGTCCACATATGCTCGTATGTCTTTACACATTCCAGGCCACCAATAATACTGTTGAAGAAGTGTCTGAGTACGGGCTCATCCCGGGTGACCGGCAAGCTGATAATCGTGCCCCCAGGCCAACACTTTGTTATGCAGTCTTTTAGGCATCACCGTTTTACCTGGAGGAACAGTGAAAGTTGCAGTGAGAGTGATGCAGGCCGGATCTATAATATGTTGAATGGGTTCCTCTATGTCTTCTGTGGAAAAAGATAGGGATAAGGCATCTGCCTTAACATTCTGGTTAGCTGGGCGATATCGAAGTTCAAAGTTAAAACGTGTAAAAAAGTGCGCCTAACGAGCTTGGCATGGATTCAAACGTTGAGCTTGCTGGAGATACACCAAATTCTTATGGTCCATATATACCGTTATACGGTGTTGGGCTCCTTCCAGTCACTGCCACCATTCCTCAAAGGCAAGCTTTATGGCAAGTAGCTCTTTGTCCTCGATGGAGTAATTACGTTCCACCGATGAACATTTTTTTGAAAAATAGGAGCAAGGATGAGAGATCCCAGAAATGTCATTCTGGCTTAAAACAGCTACTACTCCTTCAGCAGAAGCATCCACCTCTACAATAAATGGACGTTTGGGATCAGGATGCCGAAGGTAGGGTTGTTGGAGAAAAGAGTTTTTAAGTGATAGAAAAGCCTTTTCAGCCTCACTAGGCCAGTCCTTGATATTCGCCCCTTTACGGGTAAGGGAGGTAAGAGGTGCAGCCAGATTAGAAAAATTCTTAATAAAACTATGATAGTAGTTTTCAAATCCAAGGAAACGCTGAAGAGCACGTAATCCCTTAGGCTGGGGCCATTCTTGGATACATCTTAATTTGGAAGGGACCATCGGGAAACTATGTTTGGAAATAATGTACCCCAGAAAGGGTAAAGATTCCTGTTCAAAATTGCATTTTTTGATCTTGGTGTATAAGCGGTTCTCTCTTAGACGATGTAACACCTGAACAACGTGTTGCCGACGTGTCTGTAGATTGGAAGAAAAAATCAAAATGTTGTCTGGGTAGACTACTACGCACACATAAAGTAGATCTCGGAATATTTCATTGATGAGATGCTAAAATACTGCAGGAGCATGAGTCAATCCGAAGGGCTTAACAAGATATTCATAGTGACCATCTCTGGTGTTAAAAGCAGTCTTCCACTCATCACCTTCCTGGATCCTGATTAGATTATATGCTCCTCGGAGATCCAATTTTGAGAACACTCTGGCTCCCTGTAGGTGGTCAAAGTGTTCCGCTATCAGAGGTAGTGGGTATTGGTCCTTGATGGTGATAGCATTAAGCCCACGGTAATCAATACAAGGGCGTAAAGTTCCATCTTTTCTCCCAACAAAGAAGAATCCAACCCCCGCTGGAGATTTGGATCGTCGAATAAATCCCTTCTGTAGATTGTCTTGGATATATTCAGTCATAGCACGAGTCTCCAAGGCAGATAACGGATAAACCCTACCACGTGGCGGGGTAGTTTCAGGGATCAGATTAATGGTACAGTCAAATTCTCAGTGCGGGGGCAACATATCTGCGGCCTTTTTTGAGAAGACATCGGTGAATTGTCCGTATTGGAAGGAAGACCCTCCAGATGAGTGGTGCAGATATGATTACTTGAGGCATTAGATCCTTTAATGCCGCGGCCGGCGACCATAACAGCATGAGCCTGAGGACATCTGGTTCCTGCACAAAGATCACCTACTATGTATGGACTCATCTTGATGGTTAATCTTAAGCACTCTTTGGAAATCCTGCATCTTCCAGGCTCAATACTGTTGAGCCCTGAGGGGCATACAACCACAGGTAAGGCAATTAGCCAAGTCATAGTCAGAGCCCAAGCAGAAGTAACAAACTTCATGGGCATGCTGAGATGGGTCAGTTTAGCACTGTTGGGTAACATCACTTATGCACCATGACTAATTCAGCTCTGCTTGTCGACAGAATTAAAACAGGAATCTCTTTATTGTTTTGTTTTCAGAGTAGTCTTTTTCAATGGCAACATCCTCAAAGGAGATGAGAAGATGAAGAGGATAATGAGTATTAGAATATAACTGAGGTCATTACACATTCCGTGTATCAAAATATATCTGTTCTACATATGTCACTTCCATGCCATATAGCTAGTAGCATTATAATATCCCACTAACATTTATGAAGTTGATGCAATGGATGTTTCATCAAGAGCTTTAGGCTTCCATTAAACATGCTTCTACAAAAATCTGTGTCACTGCAGTTATAAATGTAAAAAAAAAAAATGGAATGCTTCATGTAGCAGAAATGAAATCACATTATCCAATAGGATGGCAACTTTGCATTCATGTCTAGGTATTTCTTCAACACCAGATAACATCCTTAAGATTATTTGACTCACTTGCATTTATTCAAGTGTGAAAATCTATAGAAAAATAGTGCTGCTTAAAAGAGGTCACATTCCAGGTCAGCTTGCTAGCCTAGGATTTGACTCATTGAGCTTCTTTTCAGTTAACCTCTGCTCTCACAGATCACAGATTGGCTAACTTTCATAGTGTCATTGAGGTGACACTTTCAGAGTTCAAGGGCAAGCATTCTGCATTACATGCTGACAAATAGCTGTCAACTGCTTAAGAGCAGTCTTATAGAAAGAGAAGAGGCTTCTAGGAGCCATGATGTAAAGGCAGTGCCCATATGAAGACTATAAGAATAAAAACAAATCTGAAATTTACATCTACTGAGGAACTGTGCTGAAATGCTAACTCCATTTAACCTATTCCTTTACTCTGTCCCTTTTTTTATTTATCTAGTTAGAATTCTCCTGTTTCAGCTGATTTACAAAATAAGCATCATTAACACAATAAACAGTCATGAAAGGTGGAATATACATTAAAAATGAAATGTAATTAATTATAATAAAAACAAAATCATACAATACAGTTACAAAACATACATCACAGAAACATCAAATCATATAATAACAATTAAAAACTTGACTGTATTTTTGTTTGTTTTTTTGTTATATATTCACCCAGAGCCTCTGTTGAGGAGTGGTATTATAAATGTGAATAATAAATCAATCAAGAAGAAAAGATATCTCTACAAGACAATCAGAAACTGGAAAATAGATCCCCAGAATTCTGACTTTTCCACACTGAAATATTTTAATATGGAAGAGAAAGAAAAAAAGAATTCTGTAAGCTGTGGCCATGGATTAGTTTTATAGATACATGGTTTTGTGGTGAACTTGCTTGACTTCTGAACCAAAATCTGAGCTTTTTTTTTTTTTTTTTTTTTTATCACCCTTGGCTTCCTTCCTTTATATAGAATAAAATAATGCTATAATGCTATTCAGTTTTATATGAAAGGGAAAAGCTTTGCTTAGTGCTATTGGTTTCTTTTTTCAAGCATTTCAAAAACATTTCTTTTTCTATTATAAACTTTAGAGCAATACAACATTCTAGCAACAAGATTATAGTGACGCCCTCTGGTTATTTGTCATTGATTCTAATCAAAAGTAAAAGGTTCTCCAGTGTCACATAAAATAGCTGAGACCAGAAATGTTATTTTAGTTTTGAATGGTTAAAGTTTTTTTGGTTACTATGGAAATTATCTGCCATGGTTTACTTACTGCCCCTAAGCTGTCATCGCACACTGTTTAATTTATAAACCTGGTCCAAGCCTCTATGGAAAAAAAAGTCACTAATATTTCTCCTAACTTCTCTTGATTTATTTTTCAGTGTCGGCCAAGGCATAACATTTATTATGATTCACCTTAGCATGATGACATTTCATTTTTCTTGCAAGAGAAGATGTTCCTGAAAACAGAAGATCAACATCCCCTTAGCCTTCTGGATATCACATAATAAATGAGGGCTCTGCTTTCTATCAGTGTCTCAATAGGACAGAGTGTTTATGTTACAGGAGCAAGCACCACTGAATATTTACAAAATTGGTTGCGGAGGTGTCGGATCGTAAATCTTGACTTTGAAACCTACATCCAATAGAAGTGTGAGACCCATAAAACTGCAGAAAACCCACACAAAAAAATCACCAGGAAAAAAAGGAATGCAACGATTTAAACAAATATTGAAACACTTAAGTGTCTTCCTTATAAAGGCCACAAACATTTTTGTTTTGTCAAAGCTGCTTTAGTGCTGAAGTTCTAAGAATTGCAAATGACTAAAACATAGTTTTACTTCCTGCTTAATAAATGTTTAGTACCTCCAGATTTTAGGCTTTCTGGGTGACCTGTTACATCCCATGAACTATATTTTCAGAGTGGCACTAAAAACTGAAGGGTTATTTAGTTTGACTCAGTACAATACATTACATTTTATTCTCTGTCACTTCCTTTGTATACACTATTTTGTTTTTCTTCCCTTTTCACAGTATATCTTCCTTGAGTCTACTATGTATTTTTTTGTTAGGGGTATGAGGATGGGGGTTATCAAGACACATTTGTTAAGCCATAATTTTACTGTTCCCTGCTATTTTTTATTGCTGGTGGATATTTTTTCCTCCTATCTACAACAGTACTCACTTATGAATTTATGATAGTTACACAGAGGACTCCCAGCTGCTCTTAATCTTCATAGCGGTATTCCGTATCGG
The DNA here is from genome assembly GCF_901001135.1 of Rhinatrema bivittatum. Lineage (NCBI taxonomy): Eukaryota > Metazoa > Chordata > Amphibia > Gymnophiona > Rhinatrematidae > Rhinatrema > Rhinatrema bivittatum. The sequence goes on along the minus strand of NW_021821151.1, from coordinate 30,191 downwards.
AGCATCCTGTGTGTAGTGACTTGTAATTATGTGTACTCTTACAAAAAGAATCATTGAAACATCTGATTTACAAAGCTAACTTTATCTTACTGTACCTCTAAAATCTGATTTTTGGAAACATGTCAATTCGCTGACTTGTTTTGAAATGGCATTATGTTAGCATTGCATAAATTCGTACCGCTGAGAAAATGTACTACAGCATTCTTGCCAGCACTAAGAGTGCTTTAAAGATTAATGTTTGCTAATAATTGATGATGGCTAACTGGTTTAAAGATAGAGAAAAAAAAGGCTAGATTTGCTCAGTTATACATGCTGTCTGTACACATAAGGCCAAATTTTCAAAAGCCTATGCGATTAAAAACCAGGGTTTATGTGCGTGGTCGGGCCTTGCGCACGCAGCACGCATGGCCCAGCCACACACGTAAACCCCAGTACGCGCACAAGTGCCAGGCCCTGAAAAAGGGCCAGACCGGGGGTTGTGGCCTAGGCAGAGAGGGGTGGGGCGGGGCGGGATGGAGGCCGGCCGGGACAGTGCTTCCTGGGGAAGCACGCATCGGCAGCCAGCCAGCGTGCGTAAATTGCTTCTGCTCCGGAGGAGCAGTAAGTAATAAAATAAAAAATGTAGGGAAAGGTAGGTTAGGTTTAGGGGGTGGGGAAGAGAGGGGAAGAGGGAGGAAGTGTAGGTAGGGGGGTAGGGATGTTCCCTCCTAGTTCGTACTGGTGTGGACTGAGAAGGAACTTGGAAAGGTCTGACTGCATTGCCGCACGTATTTTACAAAACTTTGCCTCCCCCCGGGCGCGCCGCCCACACATACACGCGGCCATCTGATTTTCTAACATGCGCGCGCATGCTGCTTTAAAAATCTACCCTTACTGTATTTGATTAAAAGAACCTATTCAATAAAAGCATTATTTTTATGCTAAACATATGAAAATAATTTTGAACGGCCAAGTCAAACTATGGTTTGGGGCCTATGTACTAGCACTCATGCAAAATATGTTTTCTATACATATCATTAAAATTAAAAAAGTAAGATACAGTACATAGGAATATCCTCGTGGTTAGGGCAGCAGGCAGGGTTTGAATCCTGCTTCACCTACAGATGCTTCTTGTGAACTTGGGCAAGTCACTTCACCCTCCATTGCCTCAGGTACAAATTAGATTGTAAGTCCTATTGGGCGAGAAAACAATTAACGAGAGTATCTGAACTGTATCTCGCCTCGAGGTAGATTTTCAAAGGCCTGTGCGTGTGTCCGTGCGCTCGCGGTTCCTAGCACGCGCACATGGACGTGGCAATTTTATAACATGCACACATGTGTGCCCGATTTTAATATCGGTGTGCGCATGTACAGGCGGGTGGCATCTCGTAGGCACAAGGGGGGGATTTTAAAAAATAACAAGCAGCGATCCAATTAAGGAGCGGATTGGGAGGGCTCTTTCTTATCCCCCTTCCTAGCCTTCCTCCCTTTTCCCCTCTCCTTCCCGACCCCTAAAACTCCTCTATCATAATTTTTTTTGTTTTAGACCTTACCTGCTCCTCCGAGCAGGAGTAAATTCCATGCACGGGCCCGCTGCTGGCGTGCGCTTCCCTGGGAAGGTAAGCCCCGCCCTGTCCCTACCCTGCCCAGACCCTGCCCTGCTTCTTTCAAGGAGCCTAGCACTTCGGCGCACATCGGGCCGTTTTTAAAATCCCCTTGGCATACACAGCCCAGCCACGCGCATACTGTCCGGTTTTTGGGCATGCCAGGCTTTGAAAATGTGGGCTCTGGGACTCAAATTTGGAAAAGGTGAGCAATTAAAGCAAAACTCCAAATCCACTTAAAACACTAGGATGGAAACTTTCAAATGGATGCACGGATGCACATAATTGCACATATGTCAACGTGTGCCCAGGCACGTGGGGATTTTATAACTTGCATGCACGCTATAAAATAGCTTGGGCACGCACACGTTATCAACTAGGATGGGTGTGTGCATAAGTGCACTCAATTTTAAGCTTGTGCATGCCCAGCTGCATAAATTGGGTTTCAGCCACGTAAGTTAGGGAATTAAAACTGGAGCGCGCCCATGCCATGACCAGTTTCACCAATTTGTCCAGCAGTTCATCCACTGTAGAGCTAAGTCCTCAAGACAGCCTGATTTAATAGTCTTCATTCCCCCCAGTTAACCCTCAAACCCTTCTGCGATGCCTGGAACTGATTTTATTTAGACTTACACTTTGTCAATAGCTGAAGTAAAGTACATGGCATTTATGCACCCAGGTGCACAACTCTTGGCCCCACCCTGAAACTCTTAGACCATGCCCCTTTTTGAATCTGGGTGAGATGTGCATGCCACAGGAGATGCACACGCATCTGGGCAGCTTTTAAAATTCGACATGTGTGAGCATCTCCCAATTTTGGTGCATGCCGGGCTTTTCAAATTCACCTTTAAATGGGTGATGAACTCAGTTTTAGCATGTATGCATTAAAAAAATTACCTCAATAGCAAGTACATGGTATTAGCATAGAAACAGCACCCGATCACCTGAGATCACTAAATAGCATGTGCAGGCTATACAAGATAGAACAAGCTCACTAAACTGAGCATGCCCAATACTCTTTTCCTCCAGGCTCCACCTCTTTCCTTGATGAGTACTTAAAAGAAAGCTTGATATATGCTGCTGATTATTGGTGCTGAGAGGAGAAACAGGAGAGCTACTAGACCTCATGCTAAGAGGTAAGCATTGGCCAACAAATGGAACTAACAAAGGCACATCAGCTATCTTGAGAGACGGATGTGCTGAAGGAGGAAAAAGATGATAAAAGCACCATAGAGCAGAAGGAGAAATTGCAGTGAGAGGCTGGAGAAGGTGAAACAGAGACCACTGCAAGACCACACCAATCCATATTGTGCTTCATACAACCCGAGAACAACCAGATTCTGGAACTAATACTACTACAAAACTGTATGGTGCTCTGTAGCAAAGACTGCATTAGAAAAGCCCTGGCAGTCAAGGAGAAAATTTGGCAATAAATCATGGCAAATACCACCAGTTTTAGTGTTACCCTCAGAACCTTCCAACACAGTATATGTTATCATATATAGAAATATCATCTGTGAAATGCTCACCAAATTCCAGACTTTTCATATGGTGACCACATCTGTTCAGTTTGTCTCACATCACTGGAGCAACGCCTTGTGGAAAAATTGGATCTAGACATCATTGGTGGCCTAAATGAATCTACATAGACCTCTTAAACAACATAGCAGGGGAAAACTAATGAACTGCTTTCATTACTAATCTTTCAGTTATATATAGTAAGAGATGACTAATATACAGACCTCAACTTGTCTGTAAAGAACTATCGGCTGAATTTTTATTCCCCTGCATGCATCAAAAACGGGGGTTATGCGCATGGCTGGGCCTTGTGCGTGCCGCGTACATCTTCAAAGGGGCCCGGACATGTGCGTGATCCCCATTACGTGCCAAAGTGCCGGGCCCAGATAAGGGGTGGTCCGGGGGGGTGCTGGGAGGGGGCGGAGAGGGGCGAGGCTAGAGGCAGCTGGTACAGCAGCAATTTGCTCTGGAGAAGCAGCAACTCGAAAAATAAAAAAAATAAGATAATGTAGGGTAGGTTTAGGGGGTGGGGAGGAGAGGGGAAGGGTAAGGAAGGTTAGATAAGGGGGTTGGGAAGTTCCCTCTCTTAATTGGAGTGGACTGGGAGGGAACTGGGGAAGGCTAGGATGCGCTGCCATGTGGGAATTTCCTAAATCTTCCCCCCTTGCACATGCCACCCGCACAAAATCCGGCGCACATGTGTACGCAGCCCAACGATTTTATAATATGTGCGTGCCGGCACATGCATGTTATAAAATCGGCATGCCTGTGTGTATGCGCCAGGTAGCTCGTGCACATGGATGCGCGCGCACGCTTCTTTAAAAATCTATCCTTAAGTGTCTATCCCTTAGACATGAAATGGGAGAAAAGCCTTAATGAATCTGGCCCTTAGTAAGTGGAGGAGCTCTTCACTGAATTGGAGACCTAGAGGTGCAGGGCTATTTATGAAGTTTAAGGTTAATCCTGGGCCTGAATCTTTGCAGAATGTTTGGATCTTGCTTAAGAACTCACATTTTTCAGTTCAGGGCATTTGGTGGATAGGAGATTTGCTATAGATAAGTCTGCCTTTTTTAATGGAGGTTAATTTTCTCAAATATTGACTACTGCAACTCCCTACTACTAAGACTCCCAACCAGCCTATTCAAAAAACTATAACTACTGCAAAATGCTGCAGCAAGACTTTTAATTGGAACCAGGAAATTTGATCACATCACACCATCACGAATAGCACTGCATTGGCTACCGTTACAATACCAAATATATTTCAAAGTTTTAACTTTAATTTTTAAAATCTTCCATAATGATAATCCAGGACTAATAGGTGTAATGCTTCAACCATATACCCTGCAACGAGCCCTAAGGTCCCAAAACAAAGGACTATTAACTGTACCTGCGATCCGGAGCACACACCCGACGCAGATAAGAGATCACATGTTCTTCATAGCAGGCCCTAAACTGTGGAACTCACTAACAGAGACAATACGACTGATCCCAGAAAAAAAAATATTCAAATGTGAACTAAAAACTTGACTTTTTTAAATCACTTATAATCTAACTTAAATTCAGAATGCTATATCAACAAGATCTTCGGGCGGATTTTAAAAGCCCTGCTCGCGTAAATCCGCCTGGATTTACACGAACAGGGCCTTGCGCGCCGGCGCGCCTATTTTCCATAGGCCGCCGGCGCGCGCAGAGCCCCGGGACGCGCGTAGGTCCCGGGGTTTTTGGAAGGGGGCGTGTCGGGGGCGGGACCCGATGACGTGGCATTTCGGGGGTGGGGCGGGGCGTTTCGGGGGCGGGACTGGGGGCGTGGCGCTGGCCCGGGGACGTGGTCCAGGCCTTCAGACCAGCCCCCGGGTCAGAGGACGGCGCACCAGCAATCCGCTGGCGCGTGTAGATTTACGTCTGCTTCTCGCAGGTGTAAATCTACGGACAAAGGTAAGGGGGGTTTAGATAGGGCCGCGGGGGTGGGTTAGGTAAAGGAAGGGAGGGGAAGGTGAGGGGAGGGCGAAAGAGAGTTCCCTCCGAGGCAGCTCCAATTTTGGAGCTGCCTCGGAGGGAACGGAGGCAGGCTGTGCGGCTCGGCATGCGCCAGCTGCCCAAAATCGGCAGCCTTGCGCGCGCTGATCCAGGATTTTAGAGGATACGCGCGGCTATGCGCGTATCTTATAAAATCCAGCGTACTTTTGTTTGCGCCTGCTGCGCAAACAAAAGTACGCGATCGCGCTGTTTTTAAAAATCTACCCCCTTATATCTAAACTTAATTTGTTTCTGAATGCACAGTTAACAAGAACAAAAAAAACGTTATCAAGTAACAAGAGAACAAAGTAGCTCATGACAACTTCCCTACAACCATGTAAATTACTAAACAGAATACCTATCCTACTAACCTAACGTCCCCATCCTCAGTTGAGACGTATAAGAACATCACCCTAGATTCATATGACCCACTTCCAATATATATATATCATACTAAAATATGCATCTTTCCAAACTATATGTAATACCAAAATGTACATTAGAAAAGTATGTAATATATCAATATGTGTTATACCATAATATGTAATGACTTAATGGATGATTGTTACTTTTGTAAACCATTGTGATCGACACTTGGAATGACGGTATATAAAATAAATAAATAAATAGATAAAAAAAAATACATATGCTCCGACAATATTACTTACTCATCTCTTATACTTTTGCCAGGTCCAATGGATTTGTGGACATATGTACAGAAAGCATGCCCATTGATCATACAGCTTCCACCAATTACTCAGGATAATTGACACCCACCTTCAGATGACACCAACCCAAGAGATTCTACAGGGAGAAGTCTCTTTCAAAATTACCCTCTATGTGTCTCTCTAAAGTTCTGTTTGTATCTGATGTGCGCTATTCAAAGGATAATAACAGTCTTTTGACCATCTATAAAACACAAAGAGTAAAAAAGTCCATTAATATCATTTTCAACACTAAAATATTTTCCAGCTCAACAAGCTGCTCCTTCATATGCTTCCCTGACCTTTTTCCAGCTAAGAGACATGAAATATCCCATGCCCTTAGCACTATTAGATCTCAGTCCCACAATAAATAATTAGAAGTTAAGACAACTAAGAACTCATCCTTCTCGTCTCCTGCCAACACAATCATCAGAATTTTGTACAGTGCCCTAGAAGTACAGAGCTATACAAATGCCTTAGTAAATAAATGAAAGAGAGTTAGTCTGTATTCCTATCAAGGTCTTACACAGTGCACATTTTTTAAATATTCTTTTTATTAAATGTTACAAATAATTACATAACATCATTTGCAAAAGAAAATAGGAATATTAATGAGTATCAAAAAACTAAGATGAAAATTATAAAAGATGACATGTTATATAAGAACATAAGACTTGCCACAGTGGATCAGACCAAAGGTCCATCAAGCCCAGTATCCTGTTTCCAATAGTGGCAAAACCAGATCACAAGTACCTGGCAGGATCCCAAGGGGAAGACAGATTCCAATCTGCTTATCCCAAGAATAAGCAGTGGATTTCTGAAACTGTACATTAGCAATGGTTAATGGACTTTTCCCTCCAGAAAATTGTCCAAACTTGTCCGTGAGCTTTTTTTTTCAAAGATGCACTGCTTACCCAGATATCTCTGAAGATATCTGGGTAAGCAGCAAGTTATCCAGCTACATGAGGCCAGATACTTTTAAATCTAACTAGCCATACTCAATGAATGGCCGGTTAAGGTTAAAGTTACCTGGCTAATTGTAGCCGGATAACTTTATTTATTATTTATTTATTTAGATTCTTTTACTATACCGATGCTCAAGACAAAGTCTTATCGTACCGGTTTACAGTATAACCAGGGGAAACTTTAAACATGTATATTCAGTGGGAAGTTTATCCCAATGAATATATTGGACAAGTTATCTGACTAACTGTAGCCAGATAATGTGTCCTCTAAACAGCCTATTGAATATTGACCTTGAAGATACTATGGAGCCTGTGGATCTAAACACCAACCAGCATGCACTGAGGCTGACAAAAGCAGAAGATAATATGCTTTCAATCTGATGACACTGACACTTCCTACAGCCCAACATATTTCACTTTTTAGGCATATAAGGGAGATTTCGGAAACAAATACAAAGAGGGAGAAGACTAGGAAGGTATGGGGAAACAGAGAGGTGGGAGAGGAGAACTGAGTAGAAGAAAAAAGGAATTTACTGAGAGAGGGTGCTAAAAACTGGCATATCATTCATGTCTTCCCTTTGAGGCCTCTCAATCTTTATTACTTGAGAAAAGCCCAGAAATGTTATAGAAGGTATTTTGTTGGTATATCTTTCCCTGTTTCTGTCTAAAAACATGGAAGAGTTGTTTATGGAAAACTAATGCTGTTGTAGCATAGATAACATCTACTCCCCACTCCCACACACAGACACCTGTCAACACGGACTAGAAGCATTAATGTTCACAAATCCAGCCCTGCTGACAGGACTGAGGAGGAGGAAGAAAAAGAAGAGCATCAGTGCTTAATAGTTTCCCAGGGCTTGGGTGAGGATAGACTTGCTGTCCAGTGTAAGCTAAGTGAAATGATAAGTTTAGGTCTAAACTTGTGTTTGCTCTTTCAGTAGAGAATGATCATGTTTTGTTAAGACTGTGAAGCAGGTTTATCAAAGTTTTTCTCCAGATCAAAAATTCAGTAGTTCCACTTTCCCCCTACCTGTTTTTTTTCTCCATTGAAAAAAAAGCTAGAGATTAACTGATTTATGATTTTGCAGGGGTGACCAACTCTGGTCCTCGAAAGCCACAAACAGGCCAGGTTTCAGGAAATCCACAATGAATGTCTATGAGATAGATTTGCATAAAACAGAGCCAGTGCATGCATGTCCACGTCATGCATATTTGTTGTGAATATCCTGAAAGCCTGGCCTGTTTGTGGCTCTCGAGGACTGGAGTTGGCCACCCTTGTGATATTGCAAGAGGAAGTAAATTGGGCAGATTAAATGGGCTTTACAGTCCTTAGCTGTACGATTCTAGGTTAAAATACTGGGATCTTTTCAGATAAAACAATCTGGAGCATTACTGGAGCACATGTTTGATAAACCTACCACATGTGTATCTCACTCTCATAGGTGCCTGTGACTGACATCCTGGAAATGCAGAGATCAAAATGGAGTCTCTTCAATGTAGTCTTTGACAGGATTAATCCAGTGATGAGTGCCATTGTCACAGGAGAAGTTTAAATGAGAGTACTTGTTTTGTCATGAAAGAGGGCAAAAGGAGCAGAGCACTGATTGTGGAAGGTAAGAATATAAGAGTGTCCCTAAGAGGCTTGTATATCAACAGACAGCATAGATAGAGAATTGCAGTGTTGCCTAGGTGAACTATTCTGATTTGTATGAGAAGAAAAAGAAAACCATTGAATGTTTCTAGAAATGTTTTAATCTTTTGTTTTAGCATACATAATATCTTAATTTCCCCGGTACATGCAGTATTTGTGATTCTGTCTGTCTCCACCATGTTCTCTGTATGAATGTATGTTTGAAACTAGGCTACCTGGTGAGGATTCTTCTGTGCTGTCTTGAGTGGCTGGGCTGCTACCAAGACTGAAAAAAATGCTGCCTTTTTAAATGTAAATTATGGCCAAAGGCTTCTGGCTTCGTGCCCTTTCTCTGTGAGTGCATCAGAGAATGGGCCATGTTCAGTAGCTTCCTTTTTCCCAGAAATGCATGATGCATGATGTCATCAGGGGAATGAATATGCTAAAAGACATAGTGAGGAGATTGAAAAAAAATACTGAAAGATATAGCAAATTCCATGGCTGAGAGAAGGGCTAGGGCAAGTCCTAGGAGCCTCAGTTATATGAATGTTCTGAAGTCCACAACACCACCTGATGCCCTGTGTTTAAGCTCTAAATGTGAATATTTTTGTGCATATTAGTGAGATAATATCCTGGCAAACATGCCTATAATGCAATTTTGAAGCATAGGAATCCAATTATTTTGATTCAAAAATACAGATGTATTTTTTATGAAAAAAATCAACTTTCTTGTTTATATGCCCATGTGCTTTAGCTTTGAAAGACAACATAACCGTCTTAGTATATCATGTGTTTCTTAAACTCCCATGCCACTGGTCAATGTCAAATGGAATATTCAGCAATAATTGTCTCTGTGAAAAGTTCTTTTTTTGCGTTCTTGAATCAGTGCTGGGTCAGAAAGGAGCTAGTTGGAGCACCTGGAAGGCCTATTTAAAATTATTTTATGAAAACAAAGAGGGTGTCTCATGCTAATGTATAGTAAGTCTTTTTAAACAGTACCTGAAATACTGTTTAGAATTTCAATGATATATAGACTCTGTTGTGTTGGTTTTGCTCAGTATATAACATGAAAACTCTTATGGGACAAGGCAAGAAACTCCTCTTTCCATACAAAGGTCAGATAACATTTATTTATGTATTTATTTATTTAAAGTCTTTTCTATACCGTCGCTAAGTTATATACCATCGCAGCGGTTTACAAGTAGGCACATAAGTAATTTGGAGTAAGCGTACTATAGTACATTCTAACAGGTGCCATTAAGTTTCGGTTACATTAAATCACAAAAATACGTACAAATGTTTAGTGATATAGGTTCTGGCCAGGTGTACCTAGAAAGTACTTTTACAGGTCAAAAAAAAATCACATTTACTGTGTTATATTATTTCATTCATTGTGTACTCAATTTGTTAAAATATTGTAATGCACATTTATGAGAATAGTGCTGTGTATATGCAGCCCCATATACACATGCATGGCTGCATGGAGATCTACTATAGTATTTTATAACCTGCATGTATTAGGTACGTGCAGATTATAAAATATGTGTATATCTACCTCAATATATGCGCATATGTTTAGTTATACATGAATACCTGAAATGCATTCAAATCGTGTACTTTTCCTACGTATTTTATAAATATACACACATATATTTTATGTGCAAAAAAATATAACTTGCTTGCATAAAATGCTGATTTATACATGGAAGTCAGTATATTTTAAAACATACATGCATAATTGAAATCACCAGTTCGCCAATATCTGCACTAGTTCACCCAGGTGTCTCCAGTTGATTGAGAATCTCCTAATTTTTCATCCTGAACCCCCAGTTCACCCAGACCTTCCACCCAACAATAGCAGACAATAGACAACTCAGATATCAAATATGCTAGCAAATTAGCAGGTGTAAAATTGCATGAATAAGTTGTTACGATCCTGGTCACTAGCCTAGTGACCGGGCTTCTACCTTGCTCCGTGGCACCGCGAACCGCCGGGGTTCTGGCATCCAGGGCCGCACGGCAGCGGCGTTTCCTTGTGGAAACGCCGCCATGGACTCCTCCCCTCGACGGGGGAACGCGCACGCGCAAAGGGCCGCATTTTGTGGCGTCTGCACCCGGATGTGCAGACACGCCCCCTTTGACGTCAGACGCCGGGTGGGGGATTTAAACCGGGATCCTCGCGCTTCTAAACTTGCCTTGCAACGAGGTTTCTCTGTGGAGTTCTAGTTGCCGTCGGATCGTCTGGTTCGTCTTGCTTGCCTGGTTCCTGATCTTGCCTGCCTGACTCTGGTTTGTCCTGCTTGCCTGGTTCCTGATCTTTGCCTGCCTGATTCTGGTTAGTCCTGCTTGCCTGGTTCCTGGATTCTGCTTGTCTTGACACTGTACTCTGCCTGCTCGCCACCTGCCTTGACCTCAGCTCGTGACCCCTACTCTGCCTGCTTGCCGCCTGCCTTGACCTCAGCTTGTGACCTCTACTCTGCCTGTTTTCCGCCTGCCCTGACTCCAGACCGTGTCTTCAATCCGCCTGTCCGCTGCCTGCCTAGACTCCGGTTCGTATTCCTTTCCGTGGATTCGTCAGCCTTCACCTAAGTCCCAGCGGCCCGGGTCCCTACGGGCTCCTCCTGGGGGGACCTCGGGCTTCCAGGGCGAAGACTCCTAAGTCCTAGCAACCCGGGTCTCCACAGCTCCTCTGGAGGGATCACGGGTTTCCAGGTGAAGCTTCGTCTGCACCATCGAGTTCTGCCCCCCGTCCGCCCTTTGGCGGCGGCCGGCCCAAGGATCCACTTCCGGATTGGATAGTCACAACAGTTTGCAAGGCAATGGATCCAGCAGATCTCGCTGGTCTCCAGGCCATTCCGGGGCTTGCGCAACGCCTGGTACAACAGCAACAGGTGTTGGACTCATTAGTAGCCACAGTAGAGCGCATGGCTACTCGTATGGATGCCGAGCCTCCTGCGCCGGTTCCAGTTCCTGTACCTGCTCCGGTTGTCACGCTCCAGACTCCTACGCAGCTGCCTGCTCCTTCGCGATACGCAGGAGACGCCAAGGCCTGCCGTGGATTCCTCAATCAATGTTATGTACGGTTCGCTTTACTTCCCAACCAGTTTCCTACCGACTCAGTCAAGGTAGCGTACATCTTCTCCTTGCTGGATGGCAAGGCCCTGAACTGGGCATCGCCTAGGTGGGAGAAGAACGACGTCACACTCTCGAATCTGGATCTCTTTGTGGCTAGTTTCCGGGCCGCTTTCGACGAGCCTGCTCGCCAGACCTCGGCAACGTCTGAGTTAATGCAGATCCGACAGGGAGCACGCACATTGGCGGAATATGCCTTGGAATTCCGCACACTTGCACTTGAGGTGGGGTGGATTTTTCTTGAAGGTCTGGCAGGTCAAATTAAGGATGTGCTAGCTGCCAGAGATCTTCCTGGCGATCTTGACACGCTCATTGAACTCGCTGGATGCATTGATCAGCGTTTGCAACAAAGGGCCAGGGAGGTACGGCCTCCACGACGGTTGTCGCCTCTAGCGCCAACTTTCTCCAGACCGCTTACGCCGGCTTCCCAGTCCACGGGGGCTTCTGCAGCATCGTCCTCTGAAGAGCCAATGCAGTTGGGGAGGACTGCCTTGACTGAAGAAGAGAAACGCCGCCGCCGGACGCAAGGACTGTGTTTGTATTGCGGTGGGAAAGGGCATTTCCTTTCTCAATGTAAGGAACGGCCGGGAAACGCTCACGCCTAGGAGTGATGGAGGAGTGTCTCCTGGGCTGCCTTAATGCTGCTCCTCAATGTACTGTACCTGTAACTTTAAAATTTCATGGAGGTGCTTTTGAGACACGGGCCCTGATTGACTCGGGGGCTGGAGGGAACTTCATCACTCACGCGCTGGTTAAGCGCCTTCAAATAACTACACAACCCCGTGAACCTCCATTACGAGTCACCTCCATTCAAGGGACCCCATTGCCCGGGAGCATTTCGGTGGTTACGACTCCGATTACTCTTCAGACCGGACTACTTCATAAAGAGGTGATCTCTTTCCTCGTTTTGGAAAAGTCAACACATCCCATAGTTCTTGGCCTGCCCTGGTTACAGCAACATTCTCCTGTAATCCGCTGGGATGATTTACAGATTTCCCAATGGAGTCCACGGTGTTTTCAATCCTGCATTAAGTCTGCAGTGGTCCCACCCATTGCTCTGGCACACGCCGGGCCCTTACTTCCAGCTCTGTACAGCGACTATTCAGATGTGTTCTCTAAGGAAAGGGCGGAGTTACTGCCACAACATCGTCCCTTCGACTGTGCCATTGAACTGCTTCCTGGCACAACACCTCCCCGGGGTAGGGTGTATCCGCTATCCCAACCAGAGACTAAAGCCATGTCAGACTATATCAAGGAAAACCTCGCTAAAGGATTTATACGTCAGTCCAAATCTTCTGCGGGGGCAGGTTTCTTCTTTGTGGCCAAAAAGGATGGGTCACTACGGCCCTGCATTGATTACCGGGGTTTAAATAGTATTACCAAGAAGAACCGTTACCCGTTACCTTTGATCCCGGAGTTGTTGGACAGACTTCAAGGGGCTCGAGTTTTCACTAAGCTGGACTTAAGAGGGGCTTATAACCTGGTACGTATCCGTCCCGGAGATGAGTGGAAGACCGCCTTCAACACCCGGGACGGACACTATGAATATTTGGTCATGCCATTCGGATTGTGTAATGCCCCCGCAGTGTTCCAGCATCTTATGAATGAGATTCTTAGAGACCTATTGAACACCTGTGTTATAGTTTACCTGGACGATGTTCTCATCTTCTCGCGAGATCTAGACACTCATCGCCGGCAAGTTCGACAGGTCCTTCAGATTCTCCGGGATCAGCACCTCTACGCAAAACTTGAGAAATGTCTCTTTGAACAGGACTCTCTGCCCTTCTTAGGGTATATTGTTTCAGCCACTGGATTCACTATGGACCCAGAAAAGGTGTCCGCCATCAGAAAATAGCCTCAGCCTACTGGATTAAAAGCATTGCAACGCTTTCTAGGTTTTGCAAACTTTTACAGGCACTTCATTCCGGGATACTCCCGGCTGGTAGCACCTTTGACGGCCCTAACAAGGAAGGGAGCGGATGTTCGCCATTGGACCGATGAAGCTTGTAAAGCATTTCAGGATTTGAAAGACGCGTTTCTGCTGGAAACTTGCTTACGCCATCCTGATCCGTTACGCCCTTTCATGGTGGAAGTGGACGCTTCTAGTGTGGCGGTAGGAGCGGTACTATCACAGCACTCCAGTACGGGGAATCTTCTGCCATGCTCCTACTTTTCTAAAAAATTCACTCCCGCTGAGAGTAACTACGGTATAGGCGATAAGGAACTTCTCGCCATCAAGTTGGCTTTTGAAGCATGGAGACAATGGCTAGAGGGAGCATCAGGTCACGGTTTACACCGATCATAAAAACTTGGAGTTTCTTTCACAAGCCCAGCGCCTCAATTCCAGGCAAGCTAGGTGGTCTTTGTTCTTTAGCCGATTTGATTTTGTTCTAAGATACCGACCGGCTTCTAAGAACGTTCGGGTCGATGCCCTGTCTCTAAATACCATCCTCGAGGAAAAGGATGATTCCCCACAGTATATTATTGACCCGGCCAGGATCTCTCTTGCCAGCACCAGTGTATCCACGCAAGGGAGAGTGGTAGTGTCTCGACGAGACCGAAGGAAGGTCCTGGAGTGGGCTCACGACTCACTTACAGGAGGTCATGCCGGTCGAGAAAGAACATTAGCTCTCTTGAACCGGTTCTACTGGTGGCCTCGGGTGCGACAGGACGTACAAGAATATGTGGCATCCTGCCCAGTATGTGCCAGACAGAAGCCTCTCATGGGGCAGCCCTGGGGTCTTCTGCAACCTTTGCCAATTGCCACGGAACCCTGGACGCACATTGCCACAGACTTTGTGGTAGATCTACCTCCCTCTGAGGGTAAGACGGTAATTTGGGTAATTGTGGACCATTTTTCTAAAATGGTACACTTGGTACCTCTGGACAAACTTCCTACAGCGCCAGAATTGGCAAATCTTTTTATACAACACATCTTTCGAGTCCATGGTCTTCCACAAAGCATTGTCTCCGACCGAGGACCTCAGTTTACAGCTCGCTACTGGCGAGCTCTCTGTAAGAAATTTGGAGTCCAGTTGAATCTCTCTACGGCTTTTCACCCCCAAAGTAATGGACAAACAGAAAGAATGAATCGGTCCCTCAAGTTCTTTCTTCGCAGTTTCATTTCTGAGAAAAAAGATAATTGGGTTTCCTTACTACCTTGGGCTGAATTTGCATACAATAATCACGAACATTCAGTCACTGGCCAATTTCCATTTCAAAACAGTCTTCGGTCGTCATCTCAGGCCTCCTGTTCCACTTCCTGTGGAGATTGCTTCACCGGCGGCGCAGACTATAGCCACTCAACTTCATCATCTCTGGACAGCGCTTCAACCTCGACTTTCTTCAGCAGCGCGGAAAGCACAGACAACAGCGAATCGTCATCGACGTCCTGCTCCAGCGTTACTGCCCGGTACTAAGGTATGGCTAAGTACCAAGAATCTGCATTTTCCTGGTCATTCACGCAAGTTGGCTCCCAAGTTCTGTGGTCCATTCCCGGTGGCAGAGCGTATAGGATTGGTGTCCTACAGACTCCGTCTCCCATCTTCACTGCGCATTCATAATGTATTTCATGTGTCCCTCCTGAAGCCAGTTGTGCACTCCCGTTTTCATCAACTCACTCCTGATGATCTCTCTGCTTCATCTCCTGAGGACCCGGTTTACCAAGTACACGAGGTACGTGATGTACGCTTTCACAAACGCCGGTGGGAGTATTTGCTATCCTGGGAAGGCTGTGGCTCTGAGGAGGACTCTTGGGAACCTGCTCGAAACATTCTGGACAAATCTCTGCTGACCCAATTCCATCTGGACAAATCCCGGGAAGGCCGGTCCTCTACGGAGGGGGCGTAAAGGAGGGGGGTACTGTTACGATCCCGGTCACTAGCCTAGTGACCGGGCTCCTACCTTGCTCCGTGGCACCGCGAACCGCCGGGGGTTCTGGCATCCAGGGCCGCACGGCAGCGGCGTTTCCTCATGGAAACGCCGCCATGGACTCCTCCCCTCGACGGCGGAACGCGCGCGCGCAAAGGGCCGCGTTTTGTGGTGTCTGCACCCGGATGTGCAGACACGCCCCCTTTGATGTCAGACGCCGGGTGGGAGATTTAAACCGGGATCTTTGCACTTCTAAACTTGCCTTGAAACGAGTTCTGTCTGTGGAGTTCTAGTTGCCGTTGGATCGTCTGGTTCGTCCTGCTTGCCTGGTTCCTGATCTTGCCTGCCTGACTCTGGTTTGTCCTGCTTGCCTGGTTCCTGATCTTTGCCTGCCTGATTCTGGTTAGTCCTGCTTGCCTGGTTCCTGGATTCTGCTTGTCTTGACACTGTACTCTGCCTGCTCGCCGCCTGCCTTGACCTCAGCTAGTGACCCCTACTCTGCCTGCTTGCCGCCTGCCTTGACCTCAGCTTGTGACCTCTACTCTGCCTGTTTTCCACCTGCCCTGACTCCGGACCGTGTCTTCAATCCACCTGTCCGCTGCCTGCCTAGACTCCGGTTCGTATTCCTTTCCGTGGATTCGTCAGCCTTCACCTAAGTCCCAGCGGCCCGGGTCCCTACGGGCTCCTCCTGGGGGGACCTCGGGCTTCCAGGGCAAAGACTCCTAAGTCCTAGCAACCCGGGTCTCCACAGCTCCTCTGGAGGGATCACGGGTTTCCAGGTGAAGCTTCGTCTGCACCATCGAGTTCTGCCCCCCGTTCGCCCTTTGGCGGCGGTCGGCCCAAGGATCCACTTCCGGATTGGACAGTCACAACATAAGTTGCCTAATGTATTTGTGTAAACCTTTATTAAAATAGCAACTTATGTACATTCATCTTGGCCCCTGCCCAGAACATCCCTTGGCCAATCCTTTTTTGTGCAGGTAAATGTGCGTGCAAAACTGAAAATATGCACATATTTGTGATGTTTATAAAATAGAATATACACGAGTACAAGCTACTTATGCTTGTATATGCTCATTTTTACATGCATAACTCCTTTGAAAATTAACTCCTTTATGATTATTTTCGAGCAAGCCGCTTTTGATAAGGAATTGACAGTACAAATCACTGACTAAACTGGAAAAGCTCAGTGCTGAAGTTCAAAACCAGACTTAGTCAAAGCTGAGATTTTAACTTACACTTTGAAGCACTTAATTTTGAGACAATACATGCCAAGAAGACTCCACCCTTATGCATTCCAAGTCACAGCCATGCAGCAGACTGAAATATTAATAACCAGTAGCCAAGAAAAAGCCACCAGTCAGTTCATCGAACAGTGCATTAGTGATTAATATGAAGCTCTGCTGTGTTAACAAAGAAAATGAGCTGGAGATAACTGAAAAAAAAATGAGCTGCGACTCAGAACACTTTGTACTGAAAATTATTGCACCTTTGCTGGAAATGTGGAGCCCTCCTTGTGTTTATGTTGCTCCAATTTTCTGGAGGCTAAAATCAAGAAGAAAGAGAAGTTCCTGATTATCTGTATTGTTCTGTGTGGGTGGCCTGAGCAGATATCGTCTGCTGGTCTGCGACAATAGAGACCTCATTTCTATTTGCTGATGAGTGACTAACAAGCTGAGGAAAGCAATGATCTCATTCGAGGCACCTTCACCTATTGCCAAAACTATAGGATATCTAAAAAATATGCAACTCATTTAACACAGGGACCTTGCCTGCTTATTCGGCTGATTTACAAGAGAGGGGCCTCTCTGTGTCCTCCAAGCAATTATGACTTTGCATCTCAAGAAATCCTTCAACAGAACAAATGGGGAAATAAGACACACCTACAGAGTAGTACAAGCACTGTGAAGCTTATCTTAAAAATTACAGTCAATGCTTTCAAAAGCTATAGTGACTTGGCTGGAAAGCCTTGAAGTTATATATTGATTTATATTTGCAGTCAGCAAGTATGTATACGCCTACAGTGTGGTCATAATCCAACCCTGGGAAGAGGATGTTAATGTTAGGAAAGAAGTACTATACTTATAAATACAGTACAGCAAACAGATACAATTCTTTGAGCTCATTGAGGACTGCAGAATAAAATATCCCTGCACTGCACTGATGAAGCAAGAAAACCCTGACGTCAAATGAACTTTACTGTTTTATATAAGGACATAGTCATATTTAACCAAGGGCCATATTTTCTAAGGGATTTTGTCGCAGGCAGAAGATAGTATGTTCTTGCAAAAACCTGGCCCTGAAACAATAGAGAGAGTAATTGCTCTTTAAAGATTTGTATCTGACAGCAGATTCTGGCACCCAGCCTCTGTAAGCTCACAGCCCCTTATTTCTATACTGGCTTCCAGGCCTCATAAAATGATGAACTACTATTCCAGTGGAGTCATTAAAGGGAAATACACTAAATCCAGTCTTAAGGTAACAACCTTCCAGGTTCCAGTTACCAGCAAACACTAACTTCTGATTACTTAAGGCTAAATTGAGGAGCAGCATGTCTACATATTAACCTTTTAAAATATATTTACCAGAGCACTATACATAGTTACTTTCCAGAGTAATGAAGAAGGCAGTGAGCACTGACACTTTTATAAACTAGCATTTCAAATATGAAAGTCAAGATTAAAGGCATAAGATTCAAAACTAATTTAAAGATCACAGTATCCTCTGAGTGTTACATAATAGTCCAAAAGCACACGGTCTAAACCTATATCTACTGAACACATTCCTTATAAATCATTTTTGTAGTCATTAACTACCTCCTCCACAATTCCCCAGAATTTCTGGAAGCAATCACATTCATAAGAATCTCAAGGTATGTCATGCTCACTAGATCTAATTGGACGATTTTGGCTAAAATGTCTAAAATTGGCATCACCCACTTTCTAAACCAATCAGATTATGTTCCATCAGAGGTAATTTTTTATATTGTCACAAATGTGACTAACATAAGTTATGCTATTCTGGGTTAGAACAAAGGTCTGTCAAGCTCAGCATCCTGTTTCCGACAATTGTCAATTCAGGTCACAAGTACCCAGTAGGATCCCAAAGAACAGAGCTCATAACCTGGGATAAGCAGTAGATTTTCTCATGTCTACACGGCTAATGGTTGTTCAAGGTCTTTTCCTCCAGAAAATTGTCTAAACCCTTTAAAACCCAGCAACACTAATTACTTTCACCACATCTTCCGGCAACATATTCCAAAGTTTATTTATGCACAAACTGAAAAAAATACTTTCCCCAATTTGTTTAAATGTGCTACTTATTCAGACATAAAGTGTCCCCTATAGGGTAAAAGCAAGTTTGCTTACCGTAAATGGTGTTTCCGTAGATAGCAGGATGAATTAGCCATGCTGTCATGGGAACTGTCATTCAGGGCCCAGGAGGCGGAGCTTTACCAAGCAGAGGCTAGAGCTTTGCTCTCTGCGGCTGCGCGTATGTTCCCGCGCAGGAAAGTAACAGATTCTCCTCAGACTGTAATTAAGCTGTATGTAGTCGAATAGACGGTGACTGCCAGGGAGGAGGGAGGGTCAGCATGGCTAATTCATCCTGCTATCTACGGAAACACTGGTTATGGTAAGAAAACTTGCTTTTTCCCGTTGCGCCGTATCCTTCGGCCTGCAAATGTATGCAATGCAAATGTATGCAATATCGGTGAGCGTGTTCGAAGATTATCAGGGTTTCCTTGCATAGGGACCATGAACCGGACCCTCCTTGTTTGTTGATGTAAAACATCGCCACCTGATTGTCCGTGTAGATCAAGACCCTGCGTCCCTTTAGGTGGCCTTGAAACACTTGGAGTGCATTTCAAATTGATCTGAGTTCCAATAAATTTATTTGCAAGGTCTGCTCGGACATTGTCCATAAACCTTGTGTTTCGTAAATTTCGAGATGTGCTCCCCATCCCTCCAGTATGCATCAGTGGTCAATACTGTGTTGTGAGGAGGGGGGCTGAACAATGCTCCCTTGGAAAGTGGAGTCTAGGAGCCACCATGTTATGTCCTTTCTCATCTCGGATGTCAAGGATAGACGTTGTGTCAATGGTTGTGAGTGTTGTTTCCATTGATGTTTTAAGAACTCAACTGCAGGCATCGCATATGTAGTCTGGTGTTTGAAAATGGCTACTGCCATGTGATCCAGTACAATTAAAACTTGTCTCGCCGAAGGTCTCCGAGTTAGGCTCAGTGAATGGAAGAGTTGACACATTTGAATGGCCCTGTCCTTCATAGAAACATAGAAATGATGGCAGAAGAAGACCAGACGGCTCATCCAGTCTGCCCAGCAAGCCTCACACTTATTTTTTTCTCATACTTATCTGTTTCTCTTGGCTCTTAGTAACCTTTTGGTTCTATTTCCCTTCCACCCCCCACCATTAATGTAGAGAGCAGTGTTGGAACTGCATCTAAGTGAAATATCCAGCTTAATTAGTTAGGGATAGTAACCGCCACAATAAGCAAGCTACACCCATGCTTATTTGTTTACCCAGACTAGGTAATTCAGTCCTTGTTGGTTGTTGTCTGTATATAGATCCACTTTTCTTCATTCCCCCTGCCGTTGAAGCAGCGAGCTATGCTGGATATGCGTGAAGTATCTGTCTTTCTCCCCTACCGTTGAAGCAGAGAGCTATGCTGGATATGCATGAAGTATCGGTCTTTCTCCCTGCCGCTGAAGCAGAGAGCTATGCTGGATATGCATTGAAAGTGAAGTATCAGGCTTATTTGGTTTTGGGTAGTAACCGCCTTAACAAGCAAGCTACTCCCCACTTTTTTGTGAATGCAAATCCTTTTTTCCACATTTCCTCTTGCCGTTGAAGCTTAGAGCAATATTGGAGTCACATTAACCGTGTGTATGTTTATTGAACAAGGGTATTATTTAAGGAAGCTGGAAGAGTGGTCGAAGATATGGCAGCTGAGATTCAATGCCAAGAAGTGCAGAGTCATGCATATGGAGAGTGGAAATCCGAATGAACTGTATTCAATGGGGGGAGATGGGCTGATGTGCACGGAGCAGGAGAGAGACCTTGGGGTTAGTGTCTAATTATCTGAAGTCTGTGAAACAATGTGACAAGGCGATACCTAAAGCCAGAAGAATGCTGGGCTGCATAGGGAGATGAATATCGAGTAAGAAAAGGGAAGTGATTATCCCCTTGTACAGGTCCTTGGTGTATGGCCGGCGCCATTTTGTACTGCAAAACGATTCGAGTGCAGGAGGTCGCTCCCGGACCCCCTGGACTTTTGGCAAGTCTTGTGGGGTCAGGAGGCCCCCCCAAGCTGGCCAAAAGTCCCTGGGGGTCCAGCGGGGGTCCGGGAGCGATCTCCTATGCTCCTGATGTCGGGGGACAAAAAACAAAATGGTGCCGGCGCTACCTTTGACCTGTCATATGACAGGGCAAAGGTAGCGCCGGCGCCATTTCTACAACGCACCGCAGGCCCGAGAGTAAAGATCACACCGGGACCCCGCTCTGGACCCCAGGTAATTTAAGGCAGTTTGGGAGGGTTTGGGAGGGTGGGGGATTTATTTTAAAGGGTCGGGGTGGGTTTTAGGGTTGTTTTAGTGTGCTGGTTTTTCCGCCCTCCCCCTTCCCCCGATTTACGATTTTTGACGATAAATCGGGGGAATTCCTATTGTATCGCGCTTCTAACGATTTTTGACGATTTAAAATATATCGGACGATATTTTAAATCGTCAAAAACGATTCACATCCCTAATCTTTATTGAAACATCAGTGGAAAAGAAAAGACCAAACTATTCATATCTGATAGTTAATTTTGCAGAACCAGTTCTGATCATTCTTAAAGTTTCTATAAAATACAGAGAGCTCTTGTTAGTTTTCTTAAAGTGATTGCATTTAAATCTAACTTGTTTCTTTTATACAATTGTTGACTTAGAAATTAGCCACTGCTATTACTAGCAACAGTAACATGGAATAGACGTTTTGGGTACTTGCCAGGTTCTTATGGCCTGGATTGGCCACTGTTGGGAGTAGGATGCTGGACTTGATGGACCCTTGGTCTGACCCAGTATGACATGTTCTTATGTTCTTATGTTGTCAGCTTACTATTATTCATGCACAAGAATAAACTGTAAAATTTGAAATTTCTAATTAGTAAAAATTAGTTTTGATTACATCTTATTTTGTATTTAAACCCTGCCTTCCACCTGGAAGACTAGCCAGGTGGGTTATGGACCCTTTTTCCTAGGTGACCTGTTTTAGAAAAAGGACTTTTATCCTCTTCTATCCTCTTCTGATCCCTACTCTTGCATATACCATCCAATGACTTAATAACAGAAACCCCATTAAATATATTTGCCACCATAATGGGAAGTCAAAGCCCTGGAGATGTGGGTTAGACCATGCACGTGTTATGTACCCACAGCAGGTACAGTGAAACTTCAAATGGCTCATTAAATCAGTTATGGCTTGTTAATTATATAACTGCAATTACTGTAGAGCTAGTACATGTCTATGAATGCTGAACCTCAAGGAATAAAGCGTGGGGAATCATAAACAGCATAAAGTCATCAAAAGACAAGGTCTGAAGTTTAGGGTATCACAAGCAGAACCGCCAAGTCAAATAGTGAAGGGAACTGAAAACCTCACAAATTTTCAAACCCCCAAATCCTGGAAAGCAGAGAATTGCAAACAGAACAAAGGCATCTAAACTACCAAGGCATATAGTATAGATATCACAAAAAGCACAAATGTGTCTAATCTCCTAAGACTTAGATTTCAGTCCATCCAAAAGACAAAGGTACCTAAACCCCTAAGACAAGGAGTATGACCCATTGTAACCAGCACAAAGATGTCTTAATGCCAAGGCATGGGGTGAAATCCATCACAATAACACAAAGGTGTCATAATCCTCAATGCATGATAATTCACAAACCACATAAAAGGCCTATATACAGGCCTTGACAGCAGGATGGAAAAAATGAGAAGAGAATGGGTGGTAGGAAACCTTCTATTTTTTATCTTTTTCCCCTCCCCCCCTCCTTACTTACATAGGGCGTTTGATGGCACAACCTCTTCTATTAAATTTGATTTCTGGGGACAAAGCTCCCTAGTATAACCAACAAACAGGATAGGAGAACTAGGCTGGGACTGTACAGAAGTAGAACAAAATGAAGAACCAGGAAAAATGTGGTGAGAGGTAAAGCTTGTAACTTTTTCTTTTTTCATATTAATAACCTTTAATATTAATAACCTTTCATATTAATAACCTGTCCTTTCATATTAATAACCTGTCCTTTCTCTTCTAAGCCAAGTTCTTAACACCCTGTTATATGTAACTGCCTTTTCAGCACCACATTGTGTATAGTTATGTTTACTATGCACCCCTGTTCTATGTGAACCAGCATGATGTGACTGCTGTCTCGAATGCCGGTATATAAAAATTTGAAATAAATAAATAAATAAAATTATTTTTTGGGGACAAATCACCTCAGTATAACCAACAAAGAAGCAGAGTTGAGGCACTGGACTTAAATCCAATCAGCAAACAACATGGAGGCACCAAAGCTTCCATGCTGGTACATCATTGCAATGGCATATATTAATAGCATGATCTCCACGGTGGTACATAAGGGGCATGGCAGGTAAACAGAGTAATAGCAACAAGACTCCTAAGGTGGTACATCTCGGACATGGCAGGTAAGCAGAATGGTAACTAGGGATATGAATTATTTTTCTGACGGTTGAAAATACCGTATGATATTTTCTCATCTGTCAAGAATCGAGGGGTCCCTGAAAGTGATAGGAAAACCCCACAAAATGTTTGTGGGTTTCTCTTATCGTTTGGGGGAGGGGCAGGAAAAAAGGGCACACAAAGACAACCCCCAGACCCACCCAGACCCTGTAAATCTCATTATTTAGAATCCTGCACCCTCCTGACCCCCCAAAACTTTTCTAAAGTACCTGGTGGTTCAGTGGGGTCCCGGGAGTGATCTCCCGCTCTCAGGCTGTCAGCTGCCACTAATCAAAATGGCACCGATTGCCCTTTGCTCTTACCATGAGACAGGGGCTATCGGTGCCATTGGCCAGCCCCTGTCACATGGTAGGAGCAATGGATGGCTCGTGCCATTTTTAAAGATGGTGCCGGCCGTCCAATTGCTCCTACCATGTGACAGGGTCCAGCCAATGGCACCGATAGCCCCTGTCACATGGTAAGGGCAAAGGGCCATTGGCACCATTTTGTTTACTGGCAGCTGATGGCCTGAGAGCGGGAGATCGCTTCCAGGACTCCCGCTGGACAATTAGGTACTTTAGAAAAGTTTTTGGGGGGTCAGGAAGATGGGGGATTCTAAATAATGCCAAGCTTACCTCACTACTCACCATTTTAGGACTAAAGCCAAGTATCCCAACCTCCATCTTCGAAAGGTAGCTCGTGATGTGTTCCTTCAACAATAACCTGTGATTTTTTCATCCCTGTCAAAAGCAGGCCTTGAAGTTTCACTGTGACTAAGGGCCGGATTTTCTAAACTATCGCGACTCTGTGATTTCAGCGGTACCAGGGGTGGGGGGTGGGGGTGAAGCGGGGGCGGACCTGCGAAAGCCAGCAGCGATCGCACCTCTGTGGTGCAATTGCTGCCGGCTTTTGCACCCAATAGCACCACTGTGAAAGGTGGTGCTATTGGGCACGCTACTGGCAATAAGGTGTCCTACCTTTTTGCCATCAGCGAAGTCGTTGCGGAGTCCGCCCCGATGCCGCCCCAACTCCTCCCCTTCCACTTAAAAGCATCACAGCACAACTGCTCCATTAGGAGACATTCCCCGCGCCGCGACAATGCAATGTACCTGATCGCGGTTTTGTAAGTAAAATCCAAATGTCTGTAAAGCGAGTACAATCCCAAGAAAATGGTTGTAGTAACACTTTGTCTTTTTAAAGGTATTTGAAGAGTAAAAGCGGATATCCCATTCAGATAAAAAAGTAATTATATCCAGTAAGAGGAGTTCCTGAGGCAGCTTTGGACGCGAAACGTGGACACGTCGAACTGTACTCTGCATCAACACTGAGAGGGTTGTACCCCCCGTGAACTGGATTTAACTACCCCTGAAAGGGAAGTATTACAAAATTCACTATTTTCATATTAATACTGGAGGGTATATCTTATAGAAAAATATAAAAAGAAAAATATGAGTGGACTTTAACCTATGATTAAAGATGATCCCTTAAGCGGCTTGAAAAGAGCAGAAATGCCCAAAGAGACCGCGGGATGTTATGAAGGTCTATAAAATAGTAATGGGATTTAGTTTCAAAATTTTTATTCTGTTGAAAAATATGAAGGTAATAGCTAATTGACGTCATCTTTATAATATTTATAACATTCGTCAATAATTAAAAACAAGAGTAATACATAATAGATTTCTATGCATTTCACATGTGTGAAACTCTGCCTTCCAACATTGGCCATCTTGTATGCAGGTAAATGTATGCATGCTATGTAACAGCACACACACTTTCGTCACAAAAGAAAGGCTCATTCCCAGGGGCAGGTGAGAGATCAAAAGAGCAACAGAACACACATAAAAGGTTTTTTTCCCCTATCATTTTTAATAGTTAGAAATGAAACATTTATCAAATGGTCAAGATACATATTAACAATATATTATACACCATTTCTGCCACCCTAAAGCTATATCTAGCATTTATCTTCCCTCACAAAAATACTACAAATTGTTTCTATGATTATTTTTTTTTCTAGTGTGGATTTCTTATGTAGAACCTGTGTGTATGTGTGATTCAAACAAGACACACTCACCGCAGGATGCAGAAATGCTTTTGTTGTTCTGACAATTTAAGTCCAGATGCATAGAAATACAGACAGATGCTGTTTAATCAGATAAACCTCAAACTCCTCTTACTTCATAACTCAAGTCCATGTGCTTTAAAGCTGCAGAATCGGATACTGCAAAACACCATATTGTAGAAATCGAGGGAGATTCAGAAGGGGGGAAAAGATAGGAGGGCAATTAGCCAGCTAAGTCTCTACTGTCTGATGGGACATAACCAGCTGTAATATGCTGGATTTATGATGGATTAAAACCTATACATTTTGAATTGAAAATATCCACCTGCCTATTTATTGAATCTAATGCTTTCTTTATGTATCCTTATTCCTAGGCCTCATCTTTGTCCTAGAACATGTTCTTTATTATATTTTTGCAAGCTGTTGTAATCAAAAATGTGAATGCTGTATTATGACATGTTCTGAGTCCTCTCCTCAGCTCTGCATGCTATATTCAAGATTTTCATGTATGCCTGTGATCCTTCATGTCTAATGGGTTCCAACACAAATACACCTTCATTTACTTAGATTTGCCTTCCTTTCATTTCTAAGCCTGCTGCCAAACTCTGTGAGCACTGCATTGAAACCCAGCTGACACAAGAAAACAAACCAGAGGGGGAAAGAAACCATTATTACAAAGGAATCATTTCCACTTTATACTTTGCTAAACTTGCCAATAATGTGACTTTTTCTCTGAATTGACTCTGTCAATTTACAAGTGGTGCCTCCATGGTAATATCACCTTACTGTATTACCAGCAATAAATTAATTTTTAGATAGATAAATTAGCAATTAAAACAAACAAAAATCACTACACTTGCCTATTGTCATTTGGATTTGGATTTTATTCGTAAGGAGACACTGACTGAAGTTACTGAAAACTGCTCTTACTTAGGTTCACCCACTACAATGCATCTAAATGAATTGAGTTTCTGCTCTCAAAACCCATGTGGGCAAAAGTCTAAAATACAGGAAAAGTGAATATTGAGTTGAGGATCCCCAAAGTAATGTATGTAGTCAGGAATATTGGGACAGCAGAAAGTCAGTGGGGTTTCTTTGTACTGAAGCTAGAATTAATTTTAGTGTCACTAAGGACAACTAACCAAAAGCCTGATCAAATACATTATGTGTGTATGCATATATGTGTGTATACGTGCAGATGGCAGATTATATAGAAAAGATATAAATTGGGCAATATATAATGTATAAAGTGCTCTATGGTATTTACAGAGAAAATTCCCAAATTCCCAAAATGACCTTGTGGTTTCTAGCTACATGTAATTCAGTAGCAGGAGGAAGGCTGCTGCCGTGATATGTGTATACACCAGATAATTTCGAAAAATCCATGCACAACATAGAGTTTGCTGATACATCTGCCACCAAGGTGAGTGGGTGAGTCTCTTCATTTCTTATGTTTTCTTCAAGCATGGAAACTAGATAGAGATGTCTTTTGGCATAGTTCATATTGTTTAGAGGATTTCTACCACAGTAAAAGCCGTGGATTGCCATTCAAATGAGCTTAATTTAGATCTTCTAACCTTCATTCCCAGTGTGCTGTTCGCACAGGTAGCGACAACACACTTAGGCCTGGATTCACCATTCTATCGCAGAATGGTGAATCCAGCGAAAATGGGGGCGCAGGGGTGAAGGGGGGTGGGCCTTTGAAAGCCGGCAGCCTTCGCACCACCGCGGTGTTTTTGCTGCCGGCTTTCGCACCCAATAGCGCCACCATGAAAGGTGGCGCTATTGGGCGCGCTACTGGCGATGATAACGTTGCTTACCTTATCGCCGCCAGCGAAGACACCATGGAGTCCATCTCCTCACCACCCTGACTCCGCCCCAGCATGCTATCGCACGCGAAAAGGGACTTTTCGCATGCAATAGCGGCTTATCGCACGCGATAAGCATTTGAAAATGACCCCCTTAGACAGCATGACATGAATATAGATTTTTTATGGTGTCTTTGATTCCAGGGTTCCCCCTGAGGAAGCCTTTACCAATGAAACAAGGGCCTTATTAGGGCTTATCTGTTAACCCGGGACACAAACATCATAGGTTGTCTTTTCTATGCATGAATGCTAGCATGTCTGTGCGGTCTTATATTTTGTAATTTGAGAATGCAACATTTAGAGTACTGATATGTAATTATTGTTGTCATGTATAACAATTTCCATTATTATCCAACTGTCTATTTGATATATTGCATATATTCTCCAGCCCATTTTTGCAATTATATTAATGTTATGCATCAGAACTTATTAATGTTGTAGTACAATTAGACTATGGGGGTCATTTTCCAAGGAGTTACCGCGGGAGATAAATTTGCAAATCACGCTAACAGCCGTTAACGCGATTTGCGAATGCAAATTTGTAATTTAGGGGGCGGAGCATATGTAAAGCAGGAAACAATGTATCGTGTGCCGTGAAATAGCCGCAGTTAATAGCTACAACCCTTTCATTCGCGTTTAATTGTGCGCTAGAGGCCAGTAAAGGTTTATCGTGGTCCATGACAATTCCGGGGAGGGAGAGAGAGAGACTTGCTATAGGGCCCATGCCCTAGACAAGTATTTGTATCCCTATGAGAGGGCCACCTAGTAACTCGAGGTGGGGATTAGGTATGAGCGTAGGTGGTTGGGGGCCTTCCAACAAGCTAGGTTGAGAGAATGTTGCCAAAATCTCTTCTTGGAGTGAGTTTCCTCACTTCGACGGCCAGCAAATCTTCACTAGACCACTGTTCTTTCCGTACGTCTCATGTTGAATGTGAAAGTGGCCCCCAACCCCCTACGCTCATACCTAATCCCCACCTCGAGTTACTAGGTGGCCCTCTCATAGGGATACAAATACTTGTCTAGGGCATGGGCACTATGGCGAAAACATCGCGTGACGCGCTGTTTCCCACTGCACGAAAAATGCCTTATTTGCATGGGACACGCCCCCTCATGCGTTACCACTGCGATATTGGAAAATGAGGCCCCATATCTGATTGCTTTCAGCTAAATATAGCAGGCATTGCTCTCTTATTTTAATATGGAGTATTTTGGAATAAAAATTATTTTTAATCTCTTTACATTAGTAAGTTTTTTCTATTTGAGGAATTATCTCTCTCTCTCTCTCTCTCTCTATATATATATATATGTATACACACACACACACACACACACACACAACTAGCCTAAGTGTAATTTGTTTGTTATTAGAAGTTTTGCATGGATTTTTTTATTTAGAATTTGATAAGGGAGTAATTGTTTCTTTTAAAGTTTAATATTTTAAATGTGCTACAATTTTAGAAAATATTTTTTGAATTTAAAAGAGGTGTGTGTTTATACATAGATATAGATATATACGCAAACATACACACACACAGACAATTTGGATGTTCAAGGAAAACCCCAATAATCTCAAAGGAATATGAAACTGTCTACGGAGACCGAAAAAAATCCAGCAGCTTTTCTGGTGCATCAAAGGAAAGTTCCAGTATATACAAAAAGAGGGTTATTAGAAATCCACAAAATCTCAAAAGAACATCTGCATAAGCAGACTTGAAACTAATCAGCACTGAAGATCCAATTCAAATAAGAATGTGTATCCACCATTAGATGGCCTCATTTGGAAAAGACCAGAGCTTCACAAATAATATAACAGGACCCCACCATACAAGCTAAAAATATAGAAGTTCTGGTCAAATTTGGAATCTAAGGATCCAAGATATGGATAATTTTGTTAATGAAATACCTTCTGATGGTTAAGATCCGACATGGTCTATGTTTCGCCCATTAAAGGGTTGCCTCAGGAGAAATTATTCCAAACTGAAAACATATAATAAATAAAAACTTAAAGCATCAAATACAAGCTACAAATTTTATATATTTATTTATTTCTGCTGAAACTGAAATACCATACAAAAAAAAAGACATATGATGCAACTCATCTCAACCCGACCCCCAGAAGAGATTAATAGCATGTCTACCGAGGGCAGTAAACTCTGGTGTAAATAATGACAGAAAACTTCACAGTCTTCCCAATAAACAAAAAAACAACCGATCACGAATTGACAAAAAAATTCAAAATCGCCACACAAAGGAAACCAAACAATTCAAAGTGACTGTAACAGTTAACCAATGGAAAATCTTATAAAAAAAAAAAAAAAAACCACACCACATGCCCAAATTACACCAATCACACCACATAATCACAGTACCAATCCCTAAATTCACATTAAAAACATTAAATAACCTCCTCAACAAAAGTAAAAAAAAAAACCTCCACAATCTCTCATGCACAAAGAACGCGTCAACATTCTACCAATCCTAACAAAGAAAAAAATATCAGTTATATTCACTAGCCATTCATTAATTATTTAAAAAAAAAAAATTAGTTTCATTCAAAAACACAACCCATTTTCAAGTTTAGCCCAAAAGAGGCAACTTTATTTAAAAAAAAAAAAAAGATCCAACGTTGCCCAGTTCACAGGAGGCAATTGTTAAAATTGCCTCAATGTGGGTGAATCTGCAGTTGAGGTATCGCAAGAAATGTTTGCGTCGCATCGAGTCAATATTGCGTTAAATGAGTTTCCATGTTCAATAACCCCGGTCTTCAAAGGGAATAGGTCTTCCCAGCATACACGGACACAAAATCAAGCAAGCGGCACCGCTGGAGGCACATGTAGAAGATTTCAAGTCATCTCTTTTCGTTGTGCACGGATGATTAAAAAAAACAAAAAACAATAAAATAATACAGTTTATTGCGAAGGTGCGCACACTACTACATGTGCCACGTGGTCGGTGTCCATTTTTTTGAGTCTACGCAGGCATAACTTGAGGCGGAGCCGTATAGCGTGAACATCGTGTAAACTCTTGGTACGTTTAAAGGCAAATAAAGGTGGCTTGCGAAACAAAGAAAGCCATTGAAGAGCAGACCAGTGAGATTT
>NW_021821150.1:87093-101564 GCF_901001135.1 Rhinatrema bivittatum | reverse complement strand
GCTTTGCAGACATTCACAATCACCTGAATAATGGGTTAAAAAAAAAACCAAACAAAACACACAACTGAATAGCTGTAAAAGCAAATACTAAAAAAAGGACATGTTCATCATAGCCTGAAGAAAAATATTCAGCTATTAATGGAAGCATTAATTCTGCCTGACCCAGCCTCTAGTTTCTCAGCTATGCAATGCTTGGGGCTCCATAAGATCGCAAGAAATGCCATGCGGGGTCAGACCCAGGTCCACCGAGCCCAGCATCCTGTCTCCAACAGTGGCCGGTCCTAGTCCCAAGTACCCGGCAGATCCCAAAAAGAAGATCCATTTCTTGTTGCTCACGCCCAGAAATAAGTGATGGCTTTCTCTAGTCTGTCTGGCTAATAATGGTGTAGCCCCTGCTCTGATCTAGACACAGGCATAGGGGTTCACTTGGATGATGATGGACCAGGGCGAGTC
This sequence comes from Rhinatrema bivittatum, assembly GCF_901001135.1. Lineage (NCBI taxonomy): Eukaryota > Metazoa > Chordata > Amphibia > Gymnophiona > Rhinatrematidae > Rhinatrema > Rhinatrema bivittatum. The sequence goes on along the minus strand of NW_021821150.1, from coordinate 101,111 downwards.
CCATGCCTCCTGGGTTTTTCCTCCCACACAGGAGGAAAAGCTCAATTTTTCAAGGTCTTTAGGGTTTTCTATCTTCTACGTGGCTTTTCTGCACCCCAGTCTAGTCACAATCATATAAACACCACACTGCACACAAAAGCTGTCCTTTACTGGTCTCTGATGGTAGGAAAAACAAAATCCACAGTAGCAAACTATTGCCCAGCACACCAAACAGTTCAGCCCATAAAGTTCAATAGCAAGAAAAATAAACTCACGTCTCTTACAGTAGCCCAGTGCTGCACACCCTGGGCAGGTAAGCTCCCTGGAGAAAGATCCCTCCTCTCTTGGCTCTCCCCATTACATGTTTGTGGATGTAGCTTTCTCTCACAGTTCTCCTTCAAATATCACAGCAGATAAGTCTCTGGCTGATTCCAGCCAGAAACTCTTCAGAACCTTCCTCGGCTTGGCAATTTTCTCTCTGGACCAAGAACAATCCTCTTTTCTCGCCAAACTTCTCCAAGTAGTCTCTCTCTCTGGATAGCTGAGGAATATGGACTTAGACCGCACTTCCTTGAGACTACTTACCTTCACACAACCTTCTCCGGCCTTCACTTTCTGGAACCCCAGCACCCGTTCTCCAACTCCTGGAAACAAAAACTTGGACCCCGTCCCTCTCCCAGGACAGGACTCTTCTCCAAGCATCCCCCCCCCTGCTGAGAGAGGGCTTTCACCTGGTTTTTCCTTGGGGAGGGAAAGACCCACCCTACAGCACCACTCTCTGAAGCGTTTGGTACCTTCAGACTGCAAACTCACCCCGCATTTGAGTGGGTCCAGGAATTTTGTTAAACCAAAGACACTTCCAGCTGGAGAATGTCAACCCTCTTCTCTACAATGCTGTTACTCACAGTGGCAGAGTCTGTGCAGTCCACTGAGTCTACACTAGCAAGGGGCATATCTGGTGTCCCTCTTACAGCGCTTTATGGACTTTTTCTCCAGAGCTTGTCCAAATCCCTTTTAAACCCAGCTATGCAAGGTGCGCTGACCTCATCCTCTGGCAACAAACTCCACAGCTCGATTGTGTTTTAAGTGAATGCTTTCTCCAATTTTATTTTATTTTTTTAAATCTGTTACCTGTTAGTTTTATGGAGTGCCCCTAGGTTTAGTACTATTTAAGAGGGTAAATAACTGTCCCCTTTTCCCTGTTCTACCCACTCATGATTTTATCAACCTCTTTCACATCCCCTCTGTTATCCTTTTTCCAAGCTGCGGAAGAGCCCTAATCTTTTTAGCCTTCCTGCATAAGAAAGCCGTTCCATCCCCTTTAACATTTTTGTCGCCTTTCTCCCTACCTTTTCTAATTCCACTATATCATTTTGAGATGGGGGTGACCAGAATTGCACACAATACACAAAGTGCAGTTGTACCATGCATTCATACAGAAGTATTATGATATTCTCCATTCCTATCCAAATAATTCCTAAAATTCCATGTGCTTTTTTGGACCAATGCCACAAACTGAGCTGAGGATTTCAATTTATGGTCCACAATGATTCCAAGGTATTTTTTCTGAGTGGTGGCCAAGGCCAGTGGAAACACTAGGTAGTCCCCTAGAGTGCCACTAGTCTGGACCAGCAACAGCATGGCTTTTCCTGCTTCCCACCCACACAGCCTGGCACAGGAAGAAGTGGGTCCACATGGGCAGGAAGAAGGAGAGGCCATGCAGTCATGGCCAGAAGCAGAAGAAAGGTCAGTGTGTCTCCCAGGCTGCTGCAGGAAGAGGCAGCATCAGCGTTCAATCACAAGAGGAGCAACATCAGTGACCCCCCCCCTTCAGGCACTGGAAGCAGAGAAGCATCAGCCCTCGCAGCCTCAAGAAAAATGAAGACTCCTGTTTGCTATGGGGGCTAACGGACTAGGCTGTCACTGGACTTATTATTTTGATGGGGAGAGGGAGGAAGAAAGTGAGAGAATATGTATCTGTGTGTGTGCAAGCATGTCTGGGTGTGAGAGAGAGCACACAGACGTGAAGCTAACAAAATCAGTAGCACGGTAATAATGGATGATTTCATTTACTCCAGTGTTGACTGGGTGAATGTTACATCAGGACAAAGTTCCTAGATGAAATGAATAGTGATCATCACAAGTTCAAATTTGACTTAACTGGAGGGAGGACACAAAAAAAAAAAATCTACTGCAAAAGAATTTAAATTTTAAAAAGGTACCTCTGATAAAAAGAGGAAAATTGCTAGAAAAAAACTGAAAGCAGCTGCACAGGTTAAGTTTACATCAGGCATAGAGGTCGTTTAAAATACCATCTTAGAAGCCCAGACCAGATGTATTGCATGCATTAGAAAAGGTGGAAAGAAGGCTAAACGACTCCCGGCATGGTTAAAAAGTGAGGTGAGAACAGCTACAATAGCTAAAACAAAATCTTTCAAGAAATGAAGAAAACAGGAAACAGCACAAGTGCTGCCAAGTTAGAAACAAAGCATTGATAAGGAAGGCAAAAGAGATAATTCGTAAAGAAGCTTGCTGTGGAAGCAAAAACTCATAAAACGTTTTTCAGGTATGTTTGAAGTAGAAGGCCTACGAGGGAGTCAATTGGATCATTAGGTGATCAAGGGGTAAAAGGGGCACTTACAGATGACAAAGCATTAGCAGAGAAACTAAATTCATTCTTTGCTTCAGTCTTTGCTGAGGAAGATGGAAGAGATACCCCATGCCAGAAGTGATGATTCAGCAGAACTGAATCAAATCTCAGTGAACCTTGAAGATGTACTAAGGCAAATTGACAAATCACTTGGATCAGATTGTATACATTCCAGAGTGCTGAAATAACTAAAAAATAAAATTGCAGACCTGCTATTAGTAATTTGAAAACTATCATTAAAATCATCTATGACATGAGAAGACTAGAGGGTTGCCAATGTAACATCAATATTTTAAAAAAGATCCAGGAAACTACAGACCAGTGAGTCTGATGTGTCCCAAGTAAAATGACAGAAACTATCTTAAAGAACAAAACAGCAGAACATATAAATAGGCATAGTTTAATGGGACAAAGCCAACATTTATTTATTTATTTAAACACTTTTCTATACCGACCTTCATGGTTGAAAGACCATATCAGATCGGTTTACATCGAAATGGGGAACTGTAACAGAAAACAATAGTTTGAACAGGAAGAACAAAGTTACATTCAACAAGGATAATGAACTTGGAAGCAAAGACTGCTGGAATGAAAGGCTAAGAAAGTAGAAAATAAATAGTATAAACAATTGCTGAGTCTGGGGAGGCTCTTATTCCGAACTTGAGGTGGTACGGAGATCTATTGTTCATGAATGGATGTTCTGTCGTCTAGTGTGTATCAGGGGGATCTGAGAAGGCTTGGCAGAAAAGCCAGGTCTTAAGCTTTTTCTTAAATGTAAAGAGACAGGGTTCTATTCTAAGGTCGGGTGGGATGTTGTTCCAGATAGCTGGGCCTGCTGTCGAGAAGGATCGATCTTTGGTCGAGGTAAGGCATGTGGCTTTTGTAGGTGGGGCCTGTAGGGTTCCTTTATATACTTCTCTAGTCGGTCTGTTGGAGAGATGGAGATTGAGAGGGAATTCAAGGTCCAGATGCAGGTGATTGTAGATGGATTTGTGGATTAAAGTGAGTTATTTGTGAAGGATTCAATCTGTATTTCACTGGGAGCCAGTGTAAGTTACGGAGGATGGGGGATATGTGTTCTCCGCGGTTGGTGTTGGTCAGGATTCTTGCCGCTGCGTTCTGTATCAACTGCAGCGGTTTGGTGGTAGAGCTGGGGAGGCCCAGGAGGAGAGCGCTGCAGTAGTCTATTTTTGCGAATATCAAGGCTTGCATGGATTTAGCCAAGGGAAGTATTGCCTCAAAGTGCTAAATTTGTTTGAGAGCATAAACAAAGGTTGATATAATGTATCTGGATTTCCAGAAAGCATTTGACAAAATCCCAAATGAGAGACTTCTTAGGAAATTAAAAAGTCATGTGATAGGGGGCAGTGTCCTATTGTGGATTGAGAACTGGTTAAAAGATAGAAAACAGAGATTAGGGCTAAATAGTAGATTTTCCAAATGAAGAAAGATGAATAGTGGAGTGTCCCAGGGATCTGTTCTGGGATCACTGCTCGGGGCGGGGCCTACCTGTGAGCTGCAAAACGTGACACTATAGGTACACAATGCAAGGTTCAAAATTAGGAATCACCATTCAGAAAAAAAGATCTAGACATCGTATGGGAGACTTGGGATGAATCCCCAACATGCTCACTGTCTCTCTTACATGATGTCAGACATATGCTTTCTCTTACATGCCATCTGTCACACACATGTTCTGTCTCCCCACATACAACTCTCTACACACGCACACACTCCTCCCCCCCCCCCCCAATACAGACTTCCAGGTAGACACCTATCCACTGGCTCACAACCACACGGCCAGGGCCTCTTCTTTAGCCCCTCTCTTTCCCCCTCCCCTCCCCCCTGTCCCCCTCCCTTCTCTCTCCCTCTTCTCCTCCTTTCTCCCTTTCTCCTCCCCCCTCTGTTCCCCTCTTTCTCTCTTCCTCTTCTCCTCCTTTTCACTCTTTTCCTTTCCCCTTCCCTCTTCTCCTTTCCCCTTCCCCCTCCTCTCCCTCCCCTTTTCCCCTCTTGTCCTTTCCCCTTCCCTCTGTTCCCCTCCCTCTTCTCTCCCCTTCTCCTTTCCCCCTTCCCTCTTCTCCTTCCCCTTCCCCTGTGTTCACCTCCTCTCCCTCTTTCTCTGTCCCCTTCCCCTGTTCCCCTCCTCTCCCTCTTCTTCCCCTTCTCCTCCTTTCCCCTTCCCTCTGTTCCCCTCCCTCTTCTCCTTTCCCCCCTCCCCTCATTCTCTCACCCTCTTCTCCTCCTCCTTTTTCCCCCTCTTCTCTTTCCCCCTTCCTCTCTATTTTCGATTGTTGGGTCCTGGTTTTTAGCATGGTACAGCTTCTAACCTCGAGCTGCCCGGTGCCGTGCTGTGATGCGATGCCCCCACTCTCCGTGCACCACTGTGACCTGACTTCGCTGTCCCGGATTGGCCGCTGTCTGTGCGCGGCATGCTTCCGATTTTTTTTTTATCCTTTTCTGGCGCGGAAGGAAATCGCGAGGCAACAGCAACGGTATGAGGAAGGGCAGCGAGGGAGGAAATGTGCGCGGTGGCGATGAAATCTGCGGGAACTGCGATGAGGGAAGAAACCTGCAAGGTTAGGCAGGAAATCTGTGCAAAGGGGGAATTCTGTGCAAATTCTGCATTCTGCAGTAGCACAGAATTCCCCCAGGAGTAAACTGAATTGTAGGAATTATTAGGAGAGGAATGGAGAATAAATCAGAGATCATCATAATGCCTTTGTATGGTTCCATGTTGCAAAATCATCTTGAACATTGTGTGTAGTTCAGGTCACCACATCTCAAAAAAGATAGAGCAGAATTCGAAAAAGTACAGAGAAGGGCAACCAAAATGATAAAGGAGATAGAAAGAGTCTGCTATGAGGAAAGACTAAAGAGGTTAGGACTCTTCAGCTTGGAGAAGAGAGAGCTGAAAGGAGATATGATATAGGTCTACAAAATAATGAGTGGAGTGGAAGAGTTATTTGGTCTTTCACAAAGGATAAAGACCAGGGGACAGACAAGGAAGTTACTAAGTGATACACTTAAATGAAAAAATTTTTTTTACTCAATGCATAATTAAGCTCTGCAATTCATTGGCAGAGGATGTGATGAAAGCTATAAGTATTGCTGCATTTAAGAAAGTTTGGACAAGTTCCTGGAGGAAAAGTCCATAAACCATTATTAAGGTGAAGTTGCAGAAATCCACTTCTTATCCCTGGGATAAGCAGCATGGTGTCTATCTACCTCTTGGGATCTTACCAGATACTTGTGACCTGGAGTGTGAGTGTGTGAGTGTGAGCGAGAACATTTTCTGCGATTAGGCATGTGTGTATATATATGAGAGAGAGGAAAAAGATTGCAAGCAATAACCCCTTTCTTCTCCCCTCCTAAACCAAGAATCTCAGGGCATTTGGAAATCAAAATATCCCAGGTATGGACTGCAGGGGATAAATCCGTTTTAAGTATTGGGTGGTATTTGTGTCTGCTGTTTGAAATATTTTATATGTCCTTGGAAAATTTATATGAGTTTTAAATTATTGGATGTTATTTACTTGTCAGCTGTTGGGAAATATTTTTATTAATATGGTTTTAATTCTATTGATTTATATTCCTGATTTGTTGATGATTTATAAGGAATTGTAATGTTTCTGTTTTCCCACTGTTGCACTGCATAGTCTGGCTTTACAGTTCAGATTTTGATGCACATTTGTATTACTATTTTATGGTCACTTTATTCTGCATTTGGTGAGGGGTCTGTATTTTGCATGTGGGACCAAGTTGATATACTCTGCTAGTTGTAGGTTCTTTGCAGACTGGCTTTTTCTGTTTCATAATAGGAGGTATACTGGCATTTTAGGGCCTGATGTAATAATTGCAGTGTTGCCTTTGATAAGTAGGGTTGTTAGTGTTTGAGTGCTAGCAGTTCTTGCAGTTTTGGTATGGGAGATTTACTATATTGAAATTGTAATTCAGTTTACTTGTGGCTTTCTGAGGGCGAAGCCTATACCCAAAACACATCATAATACCAATACCAAGGGTCTTTTTTTTTTTTTTTTTTTTTACTTTTTTGCAAGGTTTTACAGCACTGCATGTAAATATATATATTGTAAGTAATATTTTTACCTCAGAAAACTGTACTTTGGTTCTGTTCATGTAAAATCTATTATAAATGCAGAATTTCCAATTGTGTGCGGGGAGAGTATGATGTGGTGGGGGCGGGGGGGGGGGTGGCAGCAGGCTGTACGTTTCGCCTAGAGCACCTAATACCCTTGCACTGGCCCTGGTGGTGACTCCAAAGATGGAACCCTGCACTGCACCTATACTTAGGTTTATTTTTCCCTATGTGCATCACTTTGCATTTGTTCTCATTAAATTTCATTTGCCATTTAGATGCCTAACCCCCTGAGTCTGGCAAGGTTCTTTTGCAGTTTCTCACAATCAGCTTGTGTCTTAACAACTTTGAGTAATTTTGCACCTTCTGCAAATCTGATCATCTCACTTACTGCTCCCTTTTCCAGATCATTTAGTGGCATGCCACTGTTTACCTTTCCCCATTGGGAAAACGGAACATTTAGTCCTCTGTTTCCTATCTGTTAACCAGTGACCAGTCCACAAAAGCACACTGCCTTCTATCCCATGACTTTTTATTTGTCTGTGTTTTTCATGATGGACTTTGCCAAATACCTTCTGAAAATCCAGATACACTATAATCAGCCAGCTCACCCTTTTCCACATTCAAAACAATCTAATAGATTGTGTAGACCAGGGGTGGTGAACTCCGGAAATCAAGAGCACAGGTCTGGTTTGCAAAATATCTAACAAAGAATATGCATAGGATAGAAATACATGCACTACCTTCATTAAATGCGGTGGCATCTCATGCATATTCATTATGAATATCCTGAAACCCAGGTCTGTTTATGGCTCTTCAGGACCGGAATTAGCCATCCCAGTATGGACAGGCCTCGCAGCTGGTAAGTGTATGTGAAAATATGGACTGCATTTTATCTAGCTGCTATCAGAAAGTGGTGAGAGACCACTTGCCCGTTATATGAAGTCCGTTACAGATTCTATGGCTGCCTATGTGTCTGACAACATCCAGTACTGATGTACCCAGTAGGACAGAGAGGCACTACAAAGGGATTTCTATCAGATAGTTCATCTCTGTCCCCATGCCTTTACCCTTCTTCTACAAGGTTGCTCTTTAGGGGTAGTTTTGAGGTGTCAAAACATTCTGTCCTAGGAAAGGTGGATTGGAGACAGACTACTCAAAGCAGAGAAGCATGGTTTGTGAAAGGATTGCTCCCCTACTTGATATGCAATGTTGCTGATTAGACAATGCAAGAAGAATGAGATGCTTTAATTTCACTTTTTTGTATTTCTGCATACATGTTAGACTTGTTTGCACTTGTATAGCATCTCTCTTTTCATTTTCTTCTAATTATGATAGTATTCTTTCCAGCAAGAATGAAAGATTTCTATATTTTTTCCCATCGATTCCTGTGGAGTTGGGGCCAGTGTGTGCATGCTCAGTGTGCTTCCTCTGCGATGTCAGGAAAGTGACAATAAGGGTCATGCATACTGTGATTAAGATGACAATATTTTATACAATTCTAGGCAATAGGCATAGTCTGGCCTAAGAATCAGCAATAAGATGGGTTTATTTTGTTTTCTTGGAGAAACCTAAGGCCAGGTTTCTCAAGATCCATAGGACCTCGATTCTGAACTAGGTTTTTTAACCTAGGAAGTGATTGTTTTCATTTGCCAAATATCTTTCTGTGGGAAATTATTCGGAGTCCATTAATTTGAGCGACTTGATCCAATGGTGTTTTGCTGACACTGCCTGAGCAGCAGAAACTTGGGTAACCTGGATAAGTTTCTCAAGAAATGCATGACACCCCCCCCCCCCCGTTTATCCAAAGACTGCTCTCCTATTGAAATTCAATTTCTTTACCTGCCAACACAGAACCTAGTCTTAAACACAGCGCCTGTCTTACCTAGTAATTCTTCTGCCTGCTGTAAGCAAACTATGTGGAGATGCATGGAAAGCAACGGCTGAAGCCTTAACGTTGGCATTGCTGTTCGCGAGTTTTCTCACTTGTGTTCAAATTTAAGCATCTTTCTTTTAGTAGAGCAAGCATGCTATTTTCAGCCAGATTCAAACAAAGCCTAGTAAGTTACATCAGCAAGGAACGCGTCCCAGCTGACCAGCCCAGTTCATCGAGGGGCCCCAGAGGAGTTCTCTTAGGCTGCTTTAATTAAGTGTGCATTGCACAAACTAACTAATTCATTAACGATAAGCACCTGAAGCAAATTACTCATGGGAATCTATTTCAAGTTCCAGATGTAGCAAGCAAGGTCCCACCCCATTAATATACATGTAACCCCTTTTTTTTTCTGGCTTTACCTTAAGAAAGGGGCACACCTTCAGGTGCTGCTGAGGCCAGCACAATTCAATACGACCTCGCTGGTGGTTCTTTCAAATAGGGGGGAGAAGAAGTTACATCTAGGCCCTTAGGAACCAAGTTACGGTCTGGTAAATAATGCTCTTCACACACCGAGTTATTGTTCAGTAGAGTAAACTTTTGCTGAAATAATTGGTAAGGTTGCAAAAAGGTAACGAAATCTCTTCTTCCAAATTTACAATCCAATAAGAATTTCAGCCCGGCAAAATGCACAGAAAAAGAAAAATAATTTAAGGTTCCCTGGGGTCCCTAGCCTCCAAGACTCCTCTAGGAAAGATGTTGCGATCTTCTGTTTGTTAATCGAGACTCTTCCTGGGTACCCGGAATTTCTGCATTGCCTCAGTATGGAACTCCTCTCCTCTGACAGGGATGTTAAGTCTCCTGGGTCACTGACAAAGACCCTTCTTCCCTGTCCAACCTGGAACAGGAAGGCTAATTGCCTTCCTCTTCAATTCTCTTCACAGAGCAGGCCAGCATACCTTCTGCCTCTGTCCCCACTCTCTTCAAAGCTGCTGCTCCCCGCTAGAGCTTCTACCTTACATTCCCCTTGAAAATCCCTCCCAAAGGGACTGGAATATGCAAAGCACGTGAGGGGCCTCAGGGGATTCTTACTGGATTGTAATTTGGAAGAAGAGATTTCTGTTACCTTACGCAACCTTACCAATTATTTCAGCAAACATTTACTCGACGGAACAATAATTCAGTGTGTGAAGACCTTAGCAAGCAGCAAACTTCTTCGTTTCAGAGCTGCCTGATGCAAGGGTTGTCCATCTCACACACATCACAGATTGAAGGGAACAAGGGCTGTATGCTCAAAAGGGAGCAAAACACACTGAGAAAAGCTGTGCATTTTATTTTTTTCCACTTGTACTAGGGGGGAGGGGCAATTTTCAAAGTAAATTAAGCAATTAACTGGGTAAATTCCCAGTCTAAAAACTGCCTTTCCTTCAACAGTTAAAAGTGCACACTTTTAGTGGATGAAAAATGGAGCAGGGCAGGGAAAATACATGCGCAATTTCATTTTGAAATTCCTGCACATACTTTACCGTGTACATTTTGCACCTATGGTAAAGCAGGTGCCAAGCCTACAGGTAGCTTTGTATCTGCAGACTTTGCCGTACTTAATTTTCAGAGGGAATGTCCATGGATGCAGGAGTACGTATAGACCTGCAAACAACCCATGATATTGAAAACTGCCCACTTAGGGCCTGATTTACTAAGGCTTTTCGCCCATTCTGTGACTATGAGAAAATGCTTAGTAAATGACCCCCTCAGTTAGCAATGAATGCACCATTTCCAAATTCACTCAGGCACGTATACTAACAAAACTGCACACAGATATATTATCAGTTGCAGTTTTCCAGAATGGAGTGGCATTTTCACTTTACAATATATTAAATACAGTAGTATCTGTAGGAATACATGTTTAACTCCAAGGAATGGCCTTGTCCTACCTGGAAGTCCAATTAGACCCTGCTCTATGTTGGCTGGAATAATATTGTAAGGGTAGTTACAACTTATTCCTTGTAAATGAGTCTCAGCTAACGCCCCTAGATTCGATGACCCATTTTATGATAAATCAGGAAGTATTATTAAACTGGATATAGTGTGCTAAAACGATCTTATGCAAGGAAATTCAAATGAAGGTCACTACAGTCCAAGGACAAGGTGACAGAACTGCAAGCACTGCCAGGTGTTAGGCTTCTCTGAAATGCAGGCCTGGATCTCCAAACAGGAGCAATAATTTCCAAAGGCTGTACGAATTCCAATGTGAAAATGTTATTTTGAGACACTTTTTTTTTTTTGGATAGGAGGCATGTGGTAAGATGAGGGGTGTGAGCCATTGCTCCACTGAAACAATTGGACCAGATGCTTTTTTTTTTTTTTTTTTACAGAATAGAGGGAAATAACCATCGACACTGAGCAGGATCTGATACATACAGTAAATTATCGACAAACTTCAGAAGATAAATGCAACATGTTAACTGCTATATGAACTTGTGCTGAAAAATTTTGTTTTACTAGTCATTTCATTTTACAAATGATTGTTTTGCACAAATATTCTAGATTTTGGCAATGTGAGAAAAATCTCATAAAAAGGGAGGTCTCCAAGATGGCGATGTGACCAGACGCTGGGACTTCGCTCTCCGTACGATTACTTTTGTTTGCTGACAATGCCTCCTAAACGGAAGGGTAGAGTCCGAGTCTACCTCCCGGACTTGACAGTCCCTCAAGGGCAGCGGTTGATTGTGTCCTATGCGTCCGGAGCAGTAGACGAGAGGGGGAAACAATCCCCACTGCGACGACTGGCGAGGGAGTGCCGGAGCTGTCTGGGGAAATTTCTCAGAGTCTCCCGGTTTGTGGAACGCCGCCAGCTCCAGTGCCTGCTGAGCCTTCCCTTGGGTCTACCGCGCAGATTGATGACATCATTCTGGCGACAGTAGGGGGGGGGGCTGGAGTGGAAGTTCTTTGTCACTCCCCCAGCTTTCCTCCAGCTTGCTGGAGTCAGTGTTGCCAGCGGAGGCTGTAGACTCTGCGCTCCCTATGTCACCAGTGGAATCGCAGGAGGAACGAGAAAGAATTACAACTGTCTCAGCAGTGGGCTTGTCTGCAGCAGTTTGTTCTGGCGTTGGGGGTGAGTCTTTCCAACCTCCCCCTAAACCAGCAGCAGTAACACTCAAGGCACTTTGGGATCTAGTGGCAAGTTTTGGAAGCTCGGTGAAGGAGTGCCAAAACAGGACTGAGATCTTGTCCACTAATATGAACTCTATTAATACTAGTCTTGGAGGACAGATTCAAGATCTTAGAGTTCGGGTGGAATCTTCGGAGCACGCTATACTCCAAACTCAAGCTTGCAATTCTAAATTAAAGACTTTGGGGAACTCCTCCCGGAGGTTGGAAATATTGGAAAATGTTAGGCATTTAAACCTACGTTTTTTTTAATTTCCTAGAGTGTTGGGAGAAGATGTGCATAGTACTTAAAAAAAAGTTTTTTTTAATGAAAACTTGAATTTCGAATTAGAGAAGATTCCCTTAATAAATAAAGCCATTTTTTCTTTCTGGTGTTAAAAGTCTGTATTTTCCTAAAGGGGTAATTCTGAAGCCTTATTTATTTATTTATTCATTCAACATTTTTATATACCGACATTCGTTAATAACATCACATCGGTTACCATTAAACAGATTCTAGAAGGTTCAAATGCTGAGGGAATTGATAGAGCGACTCTCCTTGTGTCATTTGTGGTCGAACAAGATCTAAATGAGGTAATGAGGAGATATTTTAAAAATATCTCCCTTACCTTTCATGGCCAGCAAATTCAAATTTTTCCTGATTTTGCAAGAGCAACTCAGATAAGGAGATGAGATTTTCTAACTATGAGATCTCAGGTTATAACGTTAGAGTATACATTTACTTTAAGATATCCATGCAGATGTTTTGTCTTCTTCCTACCTGAAAAATTAAAATATTTTATAAATACCAGGAGTGTAAGTACAGCGAACCTGGCAAATAATAGATTCCTAGACAAACCATTGAAATGTATCTACTGCAATCGCTAAGCCTGTTTCTAAGATTATATTTCCTGTTTTTCTCCCTATAAATACCAAGACCTCCCTATTTTTGCCTTTGAGAAAATGATGTAATCCTTATATGGAATCTTGTTTTTTTCTTTCTTTTACTATCTTGGAAACATTTTTTTTTAATTTGTAAGATGTTTTTCTTGCTTATTGTATGAAATTAATAAAAACAAAAATAAAAAAAAATCTCATAAAAAGTTTTTTAGGAATGCTAACGAGATTAAGGTATGCTTACAGTTGCTGATCTGCAGGATCCCACATTATGATCTTGCCTCATTTTCTTTTCCCTTTCAGCCTGCCTTATTCTTTTGCTGAATTTATTTGTGGTTTAAAAACATATATTTTTCAAAAGTTTGCAAAGCTCAGCTGGATTGTGTGCAGTCCCTTACCAGAGTTGGTGTGCTGCTCCTTTGCCGACATACAAAATATCGGCTAGAGGACTTAGCAGCCGGCGCTGAAACAGAGAGAACAGCCACCAGCCTTTCTCCAAGTGGATAACAAAAATAGGTCTGCTACCATACATCATGGGTGACTGCTCCATCTAATACCCTCTTAAAGATGCATCCAGTGCCTCAACCCTCCTAGCTATGTACTGCCCTGGTGAAAGAGGCTCTACCTTCTCTCATCACAAGTTCACTACAGAGAGTTAAAAAAAAAAAAAAAAAGGGAAAATTATTTTATTCAATTTAAATCAAGATGGGGGTAATTTTGCAACATCGTGCATAAGTTAGCCAGCAAACACATGCATTAAGTTACACCAAGTTTCAAAATGAACTTACATGCCCAAGCAGCTTTAAAAGTGACCCCAGCAAAACTACGTGCACACGCAATGCCAGCTGCTGGTTGGTAGCTTTGTCAAAATAATTTACATGCCTACTTTTAAAATTTCACCTGTGCACACATCGATTGCTCAATTATCTAAAGGGCCATTTCTATGGGTAAAGCACTACCTAACCCACCAAAGTCCCTTTGATAAGTAAGGAAGGTAATTTTTAGAGAGACTGCTATGGGTAAAGTAGTGATTTACCCACTGAAATGGCCCTTTAGTAAATCATGCAACTAATATGCACGTACACACCTTCACACATGTGACATGGTCTTGAAACTGGGCCTTTTGTTGTAGAAGAATGGCCTCGGAAGGAGTTTAGACAGGGAAGCCTTTGACTTTCTGGGACCTTGTATTGGGTGGGTAAAGTTTTTGAATGTATTAGAAAATACTGTGGTCAACAGTTCCACTGGAAGGCCACTGGACAGCAGAGTTATGGCCATGATACCAGTGTACTTCACATAATGATAAAGTTTTGGATGTAATGTCCTTTAGGGTATTAATGATGTGCTCTTCCTTTAAGGGGAATGGGTTGTGGATC